>NC_044034.1:80499527-80620378 GCF_901765095.1 Microcaecilia unicolor
TCTGTCTGCATCTCTAAACTTATATATGCAGATCAATAGCAATCTGACCTGTACAACCCCCTATAAACCCTAGCTATAGTCTCATGTCTGAACACCAAGCTGCTTATTTTAAAGTGCAATTCATGTTTTAGACATGAATAAACCTTCACTTAAATGTTTAAAAGGCATTTCTATAATTGAGCACATGTAGATACTCATACCGTACATCTAAAAAAAGTCTAAATTTGTGTGCCACTTAAATGCATAAGTGCTATAGCACATAACTGTAATGAGGCATACACAGGGCAGAGCATGGGCGTATCTCCCACTAATGTGGGTATCTCATAGAATACCATAGAAGTAAATCAATTTTTACTCATTCCAAAAGAATAAAGACTAGGGGAACTCAAGGAAGTTACATGAAAATACTTTTTAAAACAAATAGGAGGAAATATTTTTTCACTCAATGAATAGTTAAGCTCTGGAACTCTTTGCCAGAGGATGTGGTAACAGTGGTTAGTGTATCTGGGTTTAAAAAAGGTTTGGACAAGTAATGGCTACTCTTACGTTCTTAGTACATGAGCTCCATGCCACACTTTCATACCCATTTACACCTGCCATTCAGCAGATATAAACGGTCGTGCCTAAATTTTGGTTGCCCTATAGCAGAATATGACACGCAACACATATCTTTGGGAAACTTAAATGGAAGCACCCAGTTATCTACCTAAAAGTACAAATTCCAGTTTTATGAGCTAGAATATACATGCGCAAAACTGAAGAGTTTCCAAATGGCAAGAGGGGTGGTATGGTCATGTTATGGGTAGGATTAGAGTGAGCCTAAAAATAAATGTGCATTCCCTATTTTAGAAAGGGAATAGCTATGTCATAACAGATTAATGTCAGGATTTACACCTGCTACCTAGGACATGTAAATTGGGTTAATTAAACAGTTATCGCTTCCCTGGTTTACATCGGAACTGATAGTTTTAAAATTTAAATGCAGAAAAAACTTGAGAGACTGTGGGTGCACTTTTGTCAGGAAAAAAAACAGGATAAACTGGTGTGAACATATTAAAATTTATAAAGAGAAAATAGTGGCAGCTAAGAAACTTTATTTTTCTAATAAAATAAATCGAGGAGAGAATCGGGTCGCAAGAATATTCCACATAGTGAAATCAATATTTACTAAACCAGTACTAACATCAATATTGACTCCCTTAGTGGAATGAATTGGCTCCATTCTTCATTCAAAAGATTGAGGGCCCCTTTACTAAGCTATGGCAAAAAGAGGCCCGGACTGGCACCATTTCGAGAGGGAGCACTTACCGCCACCCATTGAGGTGGTGGCAGAAGCTCCTGTGCTACAAAGCAAATATATTTTTGTAGCGCTGGATATGACAGCGTGCTAGGGGTGTGAAGTACCACCAGGCTGCTGTGGTAGCCTAGCGGTACTTCCTGTTTAGCGAGCAGTAAGCCTACATTGTGCTTACCGCCACTTAGTAGAATTGTTAAGATCTCAGTTTACATTTACATCCTCAGTAGAGATGGGACTATGGGAAATGACTGTCCTAGGTACCTGGAAAGTAATAGAATTCAAGTACAATAATACCTCAATTTTCATCGATAATCCGTCCGAAAAAAATCTGTGAAATCCGAAACCGACGAAACCAAGGCAATTACTATTAGCACTCGCAATCAATAAAAAAGCACAAAAACACTGGTAAGCAATGGAATTGTTTGGCTAGACGCACGGGGTGATGCTCAAACAATGAGAAACAATGCCACACTGAGCAGGAGAACGCGTGGGTCGCCCTTTGTTTTCGCAAAATTAGCAGCGAGGTGACGTGGGTACGCCGACAAAATCCGAGACAAATTTTTCGTGAAAAAAATCAACGAAAACCGAAACTGATGATAACCAAAGTCAACGAAAAACTGAGGTATTACTGTAGATCAATTATGGACAGAATTTGTATCAATGACCGAAGCTCAATTAGTTAAATATGTGAAACAATTTACTAAAGTATCTGCATATTAGATCCATGTCCAACTACTATGTTATTTTTTTTTCCTTGAAACTCCATACCATGGTTTCTGAAATGTTTTGATCTACTTATTCATCAGGTATTTTTTCACAAGAAAAATGTATGAAAATATTAACTCCTGAACGGTCAATCCAAATCGGCGGAAATTTGTTCTAACTATAAATAAATAGCTAGTATTCCTTTTTGGCTAAGGTTTCTGAAGGTTTTGTTGCCTTTCAACCATATGAATATTTAGACAGATTTGAAATATGCGGAGGGGCATTTTCAATATGACGTCTAATTCTAATTTTGGATGTTTTGCTGATAACGTCCAAAAATCAAGTGGTGAACATAGCGATTTTTGAACCAGAAAAATCCTTTTGTTCAAAAATGGCAATTTGCTGGATGTTTTGTGCTCAGTATGTCTATCTTTTTGGAACATTTTTGGAAAAAAAAAGAAAAGGTCCAAGTTAAAAACATATAAAAACAAGCCATTGGGATGTGTGATAGAGGGCCAGCATCTTAGTAGACTGGCCACACAGACATCCCTGCAGTACAGTAGGCACCCTAGGGGGCACAGCTGATGATTTAGCATAAAAGATCCCAGGTACACATCTCACCATTACCCCCTTAAATTATATGGTGAACCCTCCAAAACCCACCCAACTGTACATCACTACAATAGCCCTTATGTCTGCAGGTGTCACCTTTATTTATTTATTTATTTGTTTATTTGGATTTTCCACACCTTTTCAGTAGTAACTCAAGGTCAGTTACATTCAGGTACATTGGGTATTTCAGGAGGGCTCACAATCTAATTTTGTACCTGAGGCAACAGAGGGTTAAGTAACTGTAGGTACAGTAGGTTTTTGGTGGGTTTCAGAGGGCTCACACTCTCCACCACAAGTGTACCAGTTAGAAAGGGATATGGGCCTGGGTTCCCTTCTCTACAGTGTACTGCACTGACCACTAGGCTATGCCAGGGATCTGTTTGCTGCTCTAATAGGACTGGCCATAACAACTGATGCTGTCATTGGAATAAGGGGGGGGGGGGAGAGTCATGCCTTAATCCCTCCAGTAGCCCCTTAATACCGCCTTCTTTCTTCCTTTACTTAACCTCTGCACATTATTAATTGTATCTGACATCCTAGAATGACAATGTCATAACAAAACTATGTAAGCCACTTTGAGCCTGCAAATAGGTGGGAAAATGTGGGATACAAATGCAATAAATAATAATAATAATTTGGTCATTTAAGGCACCTTTGTTGTGACTGAGGGCCCTGTTTACTAAGACATGCTAACATGTTTAGCGCACGCTAAAAGTTAGCGTGCCTACAGCGCAGCTTAGTAAACAGGGCCCTTAATCATGATTGAAACAAGTCTAGACTGAAATGTCTAACTTTTAGGCCCCGGGCATTTTTGCTTTGTTCTATTATGGCAGAAAATCATCCAAGTTTTGGGATTGCCCAGACCCCACCCCCAACATGCCCCCTGTGATTTGGATGCACTGCATAGAAAAAAAGTATTGAAAATAGGTTTTGAAATAGCAATTTGGACATTTTGGCAAGAAAAACATCCATCTGCCGCTTTATGCCACTTTTTGGATGTTTTCTGTTTCAAAAAGGAGCCCCTTGATGACATGTTATCTGGTTTTCATAAAATATTTAGCACAGTGATATGTTTACTATGACTAGTTACAGAACTTAGATCACTGCTACATAAAGATGTCCCATCAATATTAATCCAGCTAGATTTATTGGCTGTTTTTGATCTAGTTTATCATGATCTATTAATGAGTAAACTAGAATTCATTGGAATTGCTGGTGTGGTCTTGTCTTGGTTATGAGATTTTTAAAAGAACCATAAATATGTAGTTAAAATGTCTGATGTAACATCAGCTACATTGCAATGTAGCAATGTGGGGTTGTGGGGTCCAACAGGGATCACCACTTTCGTCTATTTTGTTTAATGTCTTTTTAGTTACTTGGGAAGAGAACTAAATTTAATAGGATTAACTTATAACATAAGTACATAACATAAGTATTGCCATACTGGGAAAGACCAAAGGTCCATCAAGCCCAGCATCCTGTTTTGGCCAATCCAGGTCACAAATACCTGGCAAGATCCCAAAAATGTACAAAACATTTTATACTGCTTATCCCAGAAACAGTGCATTTTCTCCAAGTCCATTTAATAACGGTCTATTGACTTTTCCTTTAGGGAAGCCGTCCAAACCTTTTTTAAATTCCGCTAAGCTAACCGCCTTTACCACATTCTCTGGCAAAGAATTCCAGAGTTTAATTACACGTTGAGTGAAGAAAAATTTTCTTTGATTCGTTTTAAATGTACTACATAGTAGCTTCATCGCATGCCCCCTAGTCCTAGTATTTTTGGAAAGCGTGAACAGACACTTCACATCTACCCGTTCAACTCCACTCATTATTTTATAGACCTCTATCATATCTCTCCTCAACCGCCTTTTCTCCAAGCTGAAGAGCCCTAGCCGCTTTAGCCTTTCCTCATAAGGAAGTCGTCCCATCCCCTTTATCATTTTCATCGCCCTTCTCTGCACCTTTTCTAATTCCACTATATCTTTTTTGAGAAGCGGCAACCAGAATTGAACACAATATTCGAGGTGCGGTCGCACCATGGAGCAATACAAAGGCATTATAACATCCTCATTTTTGTTTTCCATTCCTTTCCTAATAATACCTAACATTCTATTTGCTTTCTTAGCTGCAGCAGCACACTGAGCAGAAGGTTTCAAAGTATCATCAACGATGACACCTAGATCCCTTTCTTGGTCCGTGACTCCTAACGTGGAACCTTGCATAACATAGTTATAATTCGGGTTCCATTTATGCTACTGATGTGCAAATAATGTTTCCAATAATAAATTCTATAAATGAGACATTAGGAACATGGTAGTTAGTGTGAAATTTATTTTTCAATTGATGTTTTATCATAGATTTAAACTCAATTCAGATAAGACTTCATTACTCTGGATAGGGGGAAACAAGTTTCCATTAACTACTTCAAATTTTGTGCTTGACAATAAGACGATCCTTCTTCACACAACTGTTCGTAGTTTAGGAGTATGGTTAGATTCACCCTTAGATGGGAATGCTCAAGTCAACCATATAGTATCTTCTATTTTTCTACAGATGTGTTTTTTACATCAAGTCCGTTCTTTCTTCTCTCAGGAAAATTTACAGAAATTACTATCGGGACTGATTTTTTTACAGTTAGATTACTGAAATTCTCTGTACTTAGGAATTCCTAAATCATTACTATCCCACCTGCATTTGTAGCAAAATATGGTGACAAGGACCATTTTGTACAAAAGGTTTGAAAGGGTTACTCCTTTATTGAGGGACTCCACTGGCTGCCAGTTGCTGTCAGAGTTAATTTTAAAATTTTATGTTTTGCTTTTAAGATTTTATATGAAAATTGTCCTTTGTATTATCTAATTAATCTCTATGTTGGAGCTTGCCTATGTATGTTTTTTCAAACAGTACTCTGGGATGCAAGTTATACTCTCTTTAGAAACTTTCACTTTCTAAAGGAGGAAAAGACTTCAGGAATTCTGCACAGTGCTTGTGCACTATTTCTATTTGCAGACTGCTTCCTTTCCTTTGCCAGTGCTTGACCACTCTGTTTAGGATAAGGTGCAGAGTCGTCATCAGTCTAAAAAAAACTCCTAATAATTTTAAAGATATGCTGTATAAATTGTTTTTCATTTAATCATCACATTTTTAGTTTTTTGTTCTTTTACACTTTTACACTTATCTGAGTTGTGGCATATGCAGTCGGGAACACTCAACCGAGAGCCTCCGCTTCTCTATCTGCTTCCTCAGGAGTCGTACCCTCAACCACCACACAAAAGTTCACATCAAACCCACAGATTTCAATACCCTCTTATATTACCAAAGCAATCATCCTTTGTCTACAAAAAATAGCCTGCCGTGTTTGCAACTTTTGAGATATCGCAGAATAGATAGTAATAAATCGAAATTCAAGGATAAAGGGAGAGGGCTATTAAATACATTTTTTCCATCTTATATTGTAAATCTAATTTTTTTTTAATTACTTGTCAATATAAGATGTATAGAATTACATTGTTTATTCACTCTTTTTTTTCTTCATTGTTAATCATCTTCTAAATCAAGAAGTATTCTTGAATTATTGTAAAATTCTTAAAAATAAAATAAAATCCTCTGCTCAGTGTGCAGCTGTGGCTAAGAAAGCAAAACAAATGTTAGAAATGATTAGGAAAGGAATGTAAAACAAAACTGAGAATATTATATTGCTTTTGTATCACTCCATGGTGTGACTATACCTCGAATACTGTGTGCATCTCAAAAAATATATAGCAGAACTAGAAAAGGTACAGAGAAGAGTGATGAAAATGATTAGGGGTATGGGATGATTTCCCTATAAGGAAATGTTTTAGAAGATAGGGCTCTTCATCTTGGAGAACAGATGGCTGGGGGTGGGGGAGGGAATACGATAGAAGTTTATAAAATACTGAGTGGAGTGGAATGTGTAGACATGAATTACTTGCTTATTTTTTCCAAAAATACAAGGACTCAGGGGAACACATTGAAGCTACTAAGTAGTAAATTTAACACAAACTGCAGAACATTGCTTCACTGAATATATAATTAAGCTCTGGAATTCATTGTCAGAGAATGTGGTAAAAGCAGTTAGCTTAACAGGGTTTTTAACAAAGTTTAGATAAGTTCCTAAAAGAAAGTCCATAAGCCATTATTAAGATGAACTTGGGAAAATCCACTGCTTATTTCTAGTATAAGCAGCATAAAATCTATTTTACTCTTGGGATCTTGCCATATACTTGCAACCTGGATTGGTCACTGTTGAAAACAGGATACTGGGCTTGATGGACCTTTGGTCTGTCCCAGTATGGCAATTCTTACGTTCTTGTGTTCTTACGTGCTCATTTTGACCCTTGAGTAAATCTTCATATATGGAAATCTCTGTATATAGAAGGATGACCCCCGCCCCCCCCCAGCAGTATTACCAAGAAACTACCTCTAGGGGGTCATTGGTTCCATTTTGGTATCAGCACTGACACAGGTGGCAGCAAAGGAGATTGCTACCACCCTGACCCACTATCCACCAATTTTGACCCTTGGTAATTCCAGGGGGGAAATTGGGGGCTACAGGCAGGGTTGGACTCTGGGGGTAGATTTTGGGGGGTTGGAAGGGCAGGGTCTTATGAAGGGGCAGGAAAACCAAGAGATATGCTAAAGAAATTGATATCAGAGCAGGGATAGAGAGTTGATGTTTCCTGGCCTTTATTTTGTCCTACAGGTCTTCCACACTCATCTATGTGCATCCCAACCAGCACATAGTTAACTGCCAGTGTCTGATTTATCACCTCAGTCAAAGAAAATACTTACATTTGGCTATGACTCATCTGCTGCAGGTGAATCCCTCTCAGTAATACCTTGTTCAATGCTCTTCCTCCTCCCACTGCAGCTTAGTTTACAACTACCACACCATATTACTGAGGGACAAAGATCGTTGGGAACCATTGATTGTGACAATTGCAGGTACAATAGGGGAGTCCTTTCTCAGAGCTCAGAGTTGCCTCCGACACAGAGGGAAGTTCCACAATTGCATTACATGCTCCAATAGCTGCTGGCACTACCATCTCCTGCACTCAAACACTGGACATACTGGGCTATCTGACCAGAGCTAGGCAATTCCCACAGGATGATCTTCCACTTCCTTTTCCTTCCCCATAGTTCTGGTAATAGCCTCAACTCATCAGAGCTCCATGAGCTGAGAACAGCAGTACTTCCAATCCAGGACAATTTGGCAATGCATTCCAAATTAGAGACAATTTAAAATCAAGCCAGGCATCTGATTTTAAGGATCCTAATTTTTCAAGGTTGCCTTATCTATCTGCACCTAAAGTTATAAAAGTAAGAATGGATCTTATCCCCCCATTACTAAAGTTTATTATCTACCTCAAGGGTAAAGTAAATGCTAAAGTATCTCATGCATATTCAGGGAGGGTATCCTAAAAATCTGACTTGCAGTTCTTAAGGAAAAGGGTTGCTGCTTCCTGGTATACTTTATAGAAAGCATAGATGTGGAGAAAGGAGAAGATATGAAAGAGGAATGAGTCTTCTTGGATAGCCTGAAACTTACTAGAATTCTGGAAAGAAAATAGGTCTAGTCAGTTGGTCTGTTTTGCTTTTGAGTCAGATAGGAATTAGATTTTGGTTATAGTATTTTTAGATCAAAGAGTATGATCTTTCCTGATTTACTTAAATCGAAACAGACTAAAAGGAAAAAGAGTTTTTACAAAATCGTTGAGACCTTTTATCTCTAGGGACTGAATATTTCCTTTGATTTCCTTGTAAGTATATAATTAAATATGCCAATGAGAGACATAAGCTCTATGACACTAAGCAGCTGACAAACTTTCTGGACACAAAATTTTCTCCAGTAGAAGTTAAAGATAATAGTTTGCTTTGGAAGTGTGTGTGTATATATATATATATATATTAACAAGCAGGTGTTGATTGCTACTGTAGTAAAGCACAATTAAATCAGATAGAATGGACAAATTATATTCAAACAGGCAGGGACTTATAAACAAAAGTCTAGTCAGTCCCAAGTTAAAAGCACAATTAAGCACATTGCACACTAAATTCTAAGAAGACCATAGGTATATAATGGGCTTCTTAGCACTTAGTGCATGCTAATGATCGTTAGAGCATTCTAATCTTGCACTAAGCTTTAGTAAAAGGCCTCAGCCCTTTAAAAAGATGAAATAGGGATTTGCTTCTGGGTAAACAACATGTCCCAGAATGCACTGTGCCACGTAGCTCGGAGCAGAGGAGCTGAGGCAGCCTTAAGGAGGGGTTGAGTATTCAGCAGCACTACAAGCTGCTAGAGAAAACAACTGTAAAAGCCAATTGCTGTGCTGACAAGATACAATAGGCAGTCGGTGGCTCAGCAGTTTGGAGAGGCTAAAATGGGCGGGGTGAGGCCTGAGTCCTTAATTGTCTGAAACCACACAGAAAGGTCAACAAAATAGTTGCAGATAATGCCTTTTATTGTATGTAGATATTAAGGTAAATATCAAATGCCAGAGAATAAACTGGTAAAGAAAATTAAACAGTGTAAGATTCAGTAGATATATATAGGTCTCTTAGACAATTCAATTAAAGTATCAGTAGATGATGCCTATATCTCTATAGAGATAAAATGTGATAGAGAGAAATAGGGGAGCAGACTGACTGTAGGCATCTATAGCCTACAATCAGTCTGCCCCCCACCCTCTTTTTCTCTCTCACATTCCACTTCCTCACAGCCAGTCTGCCTCTCTCTCATGCACATATCTTCCCCCTCCACTCCCACCTTCAGAGAGCTTGTTGATTTTGCTGTCTCATGAGATTGGGAGCTACAAGGTCAATAGGTTCGTCATGAACCGCAAGTTGCTCAAAATTGAGAGCTCCATGGCTGCACAGTGCAGTTGGAAGGCATGGTGGGATGGACTGCTGGACATGGGGGTAGTGGAGGAAAGGAATATACTGGACCAGAGTGCAGAGATGCCAACACTCTCTGATGCTATAACAAATTAAATTAAAGTTTTGATGTCACCTCAGAAAGCCAACCCATAATTCTTCCACTGCAAAACACTATACACAAATGTACAGTATAGTATGGTTAGATTCTGAGTGTGTTTTTGCACAACAGCACTACCTCCAAAGGTCTCAAAAAGCAACAACATTATGCATGAAAAGGCAGCACTGTAAATATTACATTATGCCCTAAAACACCAATACACCATCTAGTGAAAAAAATAAACAGGACTGCAACTAGATCTTTGCACAGAATACCATACCTTGGTCACACACACAAAACACATACAGACCCTCAGCATATCAGTAATAGAGATATGAATTATGAAGGTGGACCACATATCAATAATAGAGAAATGAATTATGAAGGCAAAAAACTGAACCTCAGGAAGTCAGATTCTGCACATGGCACTAAAAAAGAAATAGAAACTTAAATGCAAAATACCAGAGATATGTATTTCCAAAAGCTGATGTATTCCAGTTAATAAAATCAGAATAAAATACTTTTTTCTACTTTTGTTGTCTGAGCATTTTACTTTTCTATTTGCTTTGGCATCAATGTCTCATTTCTGTTTTTCTGTTTTCTTCCCCTGTCTTTGCAGGGTCTCCTGTCCATTTGATATTTCTTCTTTCACCATGTCTTCCATCCATCTTCCCTCTGTGTCCCTGTCTCTATCCCTCCGTCTCTCCATGTTCAGCATCTGCCCTCTCAGTGTCCCTATCCTCCTCTATATTCATCATCTCTCCTTTGTGTCCCTAGGTTCATCTGTCCTGCATTTCTACCCTGTGTCCATATCCCTTCCCCTGTGTCTAACATTGCCCGTTTGTCCCTAGTCCCTTTCTGTCTAGCATTGACCCTCTGTGTCCCTGTCTCTATGCTCCCTTAATGTTCAGCATCTCTTCTCTATCTCCCTACCCCTTTCCTCCTACCTGTGGGGCCAGTATATACCCTCCTCTCTTTCTTTGCGCCCCCCCCCCCCACACACACAGTCCAGTTTCTACCTTTCTTCCTCCCCTCCAGTCCAGTAACTCTGTCTCTCTGTCTATCTATCTGTCTGTCTCTCTCTCTCTCTCTCTCTCTCTCTCTCTCTCTCTCTCTCTCTCTCTCTCTCTCTATATATATATATATATATATATATATATATATATATATATATATATATATATATATTTCTCTTCCTCTCCCCTCCACTTCCCCCCTGAGCATTGTCTTCCCCCCTCCTCCAGTCTAGTCAGTCTCAGTCTCGCTCTCCATCTGTCCCTCCATTCCACAGATCCTGTAATGCTCTCCCCTTTCCTTGCCCCCCCCTCAATTCCAGTGTATCCCCTCCTGAGTCTAGTGTCTTCCCCTCTTCCTATCCCAGTATCTATCCATATCCTTCTCCCTCTGCCTCCTGGGTCCAGCAATTCTTTCTGTCTACCCTCCCCCCAAGTCCACTGGAGCAGCACATACTGGGTTCAACACCTCTCTTTCCTCCTCCGTTATCTCTAGTCCAGTGTCTATCTCATTCTCCTCCCCCACAACATCTCTCATTTCCCACCACCCCTTGAGCCCCCTTTTGCAGCATCTGTCCCTCTCCTTCCCTTCCCGTGGTCCTGTAACTTGATTAGATCGTCACCAGTAGTGACACTGTGCCAATTAAAACAGATCACTTCAGGGCTTAAACCTTCCTTGGGATGTGTCCCGCCCTTGCAGATGAAGGAAGTTGCATCAGAGACAAAGAGATATGTCCCAAGGAAGGTCAAAGCCCCAAAGTGAGCTGTTTTAGTTGGTACAGTGCCTCTACAGGCGGTGATCTAATCAAGTTACAGGGACCACGGGAAGGGGGGGAATGAGAGAGACACATTGGACCAGAGGTAATGGAAGAGGAAAGAGAGGTACTGAACCCAGGGAAGGAGAGATGCCAGCACCTGGAGCAACCCTGACATGGAGAGCCTGGTACTTGGTGTGAGAGTGGGGGCTTCTGGCTAGGGAGGTTTAGCCTCCCCAGCATCTTACACCAGGCACATATGCAAGAAATAGAGATAGGAAGACTTGAGGGCTCTAAAAAGACTAGCAGGGAGCGAGAAGTGGTGCTCCCTGTTTTAAGCTAGAAAAACCTGGAAGAGAAAAATGTTCCCCCAGGGGTGGAGAAGCCTGGAAAGGGGAAAAGGTTCCCTTGAAACCCAGAAGACAAAAGGGTTTATTATTTTGGAAGGCTGATGCCCCAAAGAGAAAAGGGGACATAGAATTCCCTGGGTGGAGTTGTTGCGCAACTGAGATTGTATGAGGTATCCCAAAATCCCTGAAATCAAAGGCGGTAGGAATACTGTTCAGGGAAGGGTTGGAAGATAGGCTTTGGGACACCTGAGATGTTGCTTCAAAGATCTGTAGAAGTTCCTCCTTTTTGTAATCCACCCTATAGTTCTGAATACAAATCATATACCAGAGAGTGGGGACGGGAAGGTCCTGAATACTGACAAGACAGGTTAAAAGTAAAATATAGGTGGAGGCTGTATAGATTGAGTAAATAGGCCTGGAGATTAACTGTGTACTTGTTCGGGAAGTGGTAGGGATACAGAGAAACCCTGTCTAGTATAAATTGAATATATATTTTTTCTATATGTTTATTTGACACTAATTAAAATGTTTAGCTTTCTAAACCATTGGCCTCTGTGTTTGGAATACTGCTCAAGAGGCTAGGGGCAGGGCTAGTGGTTTTAGAAGCTTGAGTCTCTACCTCATCCAACCAGCAGATGGTGCTCCAGAGAGGATGAAGACCCAAGTAAGCGCCCTCTTTTGGTCAAAATATATATATTGTTTAACTTGACTGGGTCACCCTCAATGGCCACATCCCTGACAGGCTGACACTAATGTCATTCTTGGTTAATCATAAGTCAAAGTCTGTGCACAGATCACCACTGGTAGCATGCCACCAAAAGGGTAAACAAAAGTGGACCAACCATTGGGAGCTCCTTGTAGAGCATGTTGGAAATGCGAGGCTTAATTATGGAATGTAGGTAGTTTGTGGAGTACAGTACAGAGTTGTCAAAGAGCAGCAATTTTAGAAGGAAGAATTTCAACAAATCCACACATCTGCAGAAACACCCCTCTTCCCCTGTCCCCTCCCCCCAAAAGCTTTCCAGAAAAATATGTAGACAATCCTGGAGCCACTGAAACCCACTCCCCTGCCCTCATTACTCAACCACACTAAAATACAATTGACACTTCTATCCCACAGCAGCTTCCATGCATACCCACTTCTGTCCTTGCTTATACCCTTCTTTCCTATTACTTATTGTAGTTCTGTTTCTCCCTCCCTTTGCAAATTTCCCATTTTTCCCTTTTCATTTTGTTCTTGTTCTTTCTGAATTTTTTAGAATTGTAAACCGCATAGATATATTGTTATGATTTGTGGGATTTCAAGATTGAAATAAACATGGAAATGCCACCATCTTTCTCTATTATCTTCAGCCAAACACGCCCATACACACATCTGCATGTCCTTTTGTGCCACAGCCCCAGGAATTCAACACTCCTAATTTAACCCAACATTCATCCCCTTTCACAAGCTCCTTCCCTTATCATCATCATTATTATTACTATTATTATACTACAGTAACATCTACTATAATAAAACGCAGCCTCAATGTTCTGAGGACACTGACGTCACTGAAGTCACTCACACACCGGTTCGTGGTTTCATGGTGGTGAAGCCACAACATCTTCATGCCCCGCCCTCGCGTCACACGTGATGACGTCGAGGGCGGAACACGAAAACAAATTAACGCACGGGGAGCAGTAGGGAAACACACGAAGCGTGTTTCCCTACTCCTCCCCTTCCAACAAATCCCAGCCGCCACCGACGTGCACATAAACCCAGCCCCTTTCGCCACATAGCCCCGCCCCTTACAACTTACCACCCCGCCCACGGTAGCACACGCTTAACCTCACCAACCTCCCTCCCATTTTGAAACACCGAGAGCCGGACTCCCACACGATGCAACCTACCACCACCGCTACAGGCAGGAAAGAGGGGGCTCTTTCTTTCCTGCCCCGACGAACAGGTACCATAAGGGGAGGGGAAGGGAGTCCCGTGCCCGCTAGCACCCGTTTCATCAGCGCCAGAAATGGGCCATTTTTACTAGTAACTAAATATTTGTCTGGTATCACTGGAGAAGTTGAGCCGTGAAGAAATGGTGTAAAAGATTTAAGTTGATCATACTATTCTTATGCATAAAAACCAGAAAATACATTGGCTAACTAGCATAAATCTGCTGCTTCCTGAAGACACATTAAAAAGCATGAACATATTGAACAAAGCATGCTCAGCTCACTTTTCCTCCTAGTTCTTTCTGATAGCTTCCAAGGATATACGTCTAAGCCTGGTCCATGGCAGCTTTTTGTCAGTATACTATAGAGGGAAGATGTGGGAGACCTACTCCTTTTCAGGTCGAGCCATCAAAGAGTAAAGAATTCCAGGAAAGGTGACAACTGATGTCAGTATTCTTTGAACCCTTTGTAATTATGTGTCAGCAAGACTTTTCAGAAATCGATGTCAGTGGATATGGTTAAGGACAGCGGAGAGCATGCAAGAGACAAAACTAAGAAGGAATATGTCTGCCCTAATTCAGAAGGTCAATGATATTTGGCCAGTCTCCTCTCTACAACTAACCTCTAGTGGAGGCATTATAATTGCTACAACCCACAGTCTGCTACTGCCTCAAAACTCATAGACATGTCCTCTGCACTCAAGCCAAAACAATTGGTCAGCAGAAAAACAAATCTTTTGGTGTTCTAACTGCTATTCAGCCTAACACATATGAATGCTTACAGTGATTTTTAGTTAATCTAATAGTTAAGCTAATAAGCAAAGACCTTGGACCTGTGTAACCTATTCCTTGGAAATATATTTACCTTGTGTAAACAAAGGTGAATTATCTGTAAAGTGCTCTATCACTTTCTTCATTCTCTCTCTCTCTCTCTCTCTCTCTCTCTCTCTCTCTCTCTCTCTCTCTCTCTCTTATTCTTCTCAGCATCTTCTCTGTCCTGGTATCTTATGAAATATTTCATTGTACATTTGAAAGAGCAATTTGTGGTATGAATATTTACTTATTTATGCATTTGTATTTCTGAGTCACTCAATCAAAACACTCTGAATGAACTACAGACATAATTAACATAAAATAACAAATAAAAAAGGCAATTCTTTAACAACATTTTTCTATACAGCATGTAACTACATACACGTAGGTGGAGAAAGGGCAGGACATGGGCATGTCTTCCAAAAGTGCATACAAGTTACAGAATAGTATAATTTGTCTGAATTGCTTGCACACATTTACACCTGCCATTAACCTATCATAAATTGGCTTGCCTACATTTAGGCACACTGATGTAGGATTATACTAGAATTTTATATTGGAATTTACATAAGAACATTATTCACCCACAATATGCAATTGACACTTTTTCCCCACAGCAGCTTCCATGCATACCCCCTCCCCCCCAAAGCAAATGACACCATCTCTCTCTCTTATCTTCAGCCAAACATGCTGTTTTTAATTGACCTCTTTTAGACTCCTTCTGGACTTTTCCAAATGGGGAGGGGAACCTCTTAAGTTCATCCAGAAGATTCTTTATAGTTTCCCTCCAATCCCAGGGTGGTTGGTTCTGGGGAGGCATCAGAAGGCGTAATTCAAAACTGATCCCCATGACCTCTGCTTTCTGCCTTTCTGGATCTAGGTGTATTCTGGGCCATTTATGTTCCCACATATAGTCTATTTGAATCTATCAGTATTTTGTGCACAAACTGAGTGTCTGGTGTGAGTTCAGTTTAGTTTGTAAAATAAGTAACAGGCAAATGAATACTTGAATAGTAAGACAGAGATAAGTTTCAGATAGAAGGTATTTATTCTTACCAAGATTTCAAAGAAATACAGACATCGGACAGATTCTGGGTTCAATGGCACAGCGCTTTGCCGTCTGAGATGCGTTGAGGACGACTCCTAAATTGAGCCAAAATCTCTCCTCTTTTATACTCTTTTCTCTCTATAGAAGTCTATGGCAGCACCTATTTTGGGACCTATTTTTTTCAAATATTTCTCAATTTCTGCGGTTAAACTGTCGCATCTTGCCATCTGTGCAGTTTGTACCCAGCTCTTCCGTTCCATCAATTTCACAAGGTTGCAACATTTTCCGGTAATATCAACATGTTTTTTTTTGGAACAAACTGTTTTTGCGGTTACTAACATTTTTTTGTTGAGATACCAGTTTCACATAATGTTTTTGCAACACCTCTCATCACATCTTCTTATCTCTGTATCATTTTATACATTAATATATACCTGTTTGTGTCAAGACTCATTGTTCAGACCTGCTTTCTGCAGATTCTCAAATATAAAATCATTTGTTACTTGTTTGGCCTAATCAGTACATTTTCAGATGTTTTTGGCTCTGTGGCTTTGTCCATCACAATTCCAGTGGCAGATCTAAAACCAGGCCATATATTAACATTCCCCTCTTCACCCTATCCCATAGGGTGACACCAGGGTAAATATACCATGGTACCATCCATTCCAGAAGGTATCCTACAAGGCCATAAAATTTTCTGAGTCTCTGTGCAAACTGGTACAGTCTGAGTTATTTGGTTTCTGATTACCATTCTGGCACCACTTCAATTATTTCAATCATTTCTACTTATCAATATCTATGGTTATACAAAAACTACTATACTTCTACCCTTTAACATGCAAATTCTATCTCATTCTTACCTATTTAATCATTAATTTCTTTGGTTATATACTGATTATATCTTATCTTATAAAGCTTTATATGGTTATATCGTATCCCTGTGTGTGCTATTACCTGATTATACAGATGCAGACATTTCTCTAGTGTCTCTAGCAGTTGCATAGCGATTGGTCCTTCTCAGAGGGAGATAGTCCAATGTGTCATCTCCTGTGGTGTTGGGAAGGAGATTTTCGTACAGGACATATTGTCCTGCTGTTGTCTTTTTCGTGATTGCGGTTTCAATTAAGCGTTCTACTAAGCCTCTAGCACAAGGGATTATGCAACACCCTACTAATACAAAAATTGCTACCACTATGATTATCGTTGTGGCTGCTGAAATGATAAATGTCTTCCATTTACCGAAAGCTTTATCCATCCAACCAGTCCAGGATGTATCAACACCAGAGTTCTCTGCCAATTCTTGTGACAGTGAGGTCAAGCCTTCCAAAGCTCTGGTGATTGATCCATCTGGAGCAGTATTGTTGGGGATAAAGGTGCAACACTGTGTACCTATTTTATGGCACACTCCGCCCTCTGCTGCCAGAAGTTGGTCAAGCACTAATCTGTTTTCCAACGTCATCCGGCTAGTGGCGTCTAATTGCGCTGCAATTCCTTGAACTGCATCCCTGGTATAATTGACAAATCTCTGCTGGTTGTAATATATATAGTTGATCCAGTCTACATTTTTATTTATCGTCGCCCACCAAAAGAAGGCAGATTCAAATCCTGCAGCTATTTGGTTTCTAGCTTTGAACTCATCAGGAACCCCTCTTGGAACTCCAATAGCATCTATATAGACCCGATCATCAAAAGATCCAGGCATTGCGTTTCTCTTCACTCGTGAGGAAGAGCTGCTATGAGGAGGGAGCAAAGATGCTATGATGATTGGAATTACCAATTTTACTAGGGCACATCTGCCTTTCCAACGCATGTGAAGTGTATGGTGGATAGTATGGGCTCCACAGTACCACCATATGTCTGCTCTAGCTTGTGAAAAGTTTGTGAGATTAAGATTTTGCAGACTCTCTTTTCCTAAGGTTGTGTTGCAATTAGTCAAATTTCCTAAAAACCTTGTATTTTTCCCCTCATATCGTTCTATACATGTATGATATCTGGTAGCAGGATCTGGAATCCTGAATGCGGGTGGAACCCTCAGCCGAGGGGGTAGGTAAGGGTGGTGCTTGTCAAGATGCTGACAAGACTGATTGACTTTGTCTTTTACCTGCAATAATTCTAACATACACCAAAAACCATCTGGATCATTGTAGAGATCTAAAGGGAAAGGAACTACAGTTGGTTCTGCTCTTGCATGGGCACAAAAATAACAATTAGAGACATTCAAACTCTTTGTAGTATAATGTGCCCATTCGAGCCATAGGTTTGTTTCTCCAAATCCAGTTTCTAATGCTATCAAATCTTTAGAATTGTTAATTGGCACAATCTGGTAAGGAATTTTTACTTCTGGGATCTTTGTTGGCACCAAAGGATTGGTCGCTGTAGGTTGGGCTGGGGGTGGAATAATCTTGAACGTTCCAACTGGATCTCTACCTGTGGCATCAATTCCTATGGAATAAGTTCTGTATGTAACAGCCGTTACTCCTTTGAAAGTGATAGCCACTTGATTACATCTGGTCATTGGACAAAGGCCAGTCCATCGCACTTTCATGATGGAAATGCTCTTTTTGAGATCTGGAATCTCACTACCTGAGTAGGGGACCCACGAACCTGTATACCACCATACTTGTGCCCAACTTCCGCAATTGGAGAAGGGACACAGGTATACCTCAAAAGCTGACAAGTATTGCTGTACCGGATGTTCCCCACACATAGTATAAGAACATACATCAAGGGTTATTGTGGTTGTGTCCTTGGTGGTGGGTAATGTTATTTCGTAAGTGGTCGTGAATTGTTGCAGAAAACTTGCTAGATATTGTGTTCCTTGTATCATGGGTATGGTGTGCACACACAACAGGAGGAAGACTAAGGACTTCATGTTGTTAGTTTTCATGGTTAAATGTAAGATCTGGATTGTACCAAAGGTAATTGGCGGTTAATGAAAATGAGTAACACGATAAATCCTAGGGTCCTAACCAGAACTGTAATTGCTATAATTAATATTCCTAGGTATACCAAAGATTGATATATCATTAGGAAGAATTTGGGTTGGGTTGGTACATTCTAACGACTGGGTAGGGTGGGTAAATTCTAACAGCTCCTCTTTCAGGAGTGTCGGGGATAACAAAAAGACTGTATACTTCCAAAGGTCCCAATCCAACCTCTCTAATGAACACAAAGGGTATCCAATCAGTGCCCAGTACGGCGTATGTTATAATCCAAAAATCTACAACGTCACCAGTTGCTGGTCTTATTAGGAGGTCGTCGGTTTGTTCTATTTGTAACCCTAAAGTTCCTCCAAACAGTATCACAGTGTCTGTAACCGTTCGGCTAGGACCTAGTGTCCAATTCTCAAACAAAGGTTCACACAATGTCAGATATCGGGTGAAGGGGTCCCAATTGGGATCGTCTTCTGGAGCTGGGTCCCAATGAGGATGTATTAACTCTCTTAGATCAAAAAGGTACTCTGGGGGTTCAGGGATTAAGTGTACACCTATACTAAAAGGCGATGGTGGGGGAGAATCAGGTGGAGAGGGCGGGTTATCTGGTAAATTCTGGGACATATATTGATGGTTACTTAAGGATGATGAGCTATCTGGGAGGTCGAGTGGCTGGGACGGTGATGTTTGGAGTGGCTAAAGTAGTATTCGTGGGAGGAGGAGCGTCACTAGGAGGAACCAGAGAATAAGGAGGAGGGGTGGGTCGTAATTCAAGCAAGGTAATATTATCCTCAAAAGTAGTTGTAAGATTGGGGACAATATGGACCGAGCTACTGATATTATTGGGAACAGTTGTAGAATGCAAAACAGGAGAATCAGTGAGGACAGGAGTAGTCGCAGAGGTTTCAATAGGCTCTGGAGGATTGCCAGTTGAAAAGTCTGTCGTGGCAGATGTGTCTGCCCAGGGGGTAGGATGACTGGTGGCAATGGGACCTATCTTTGAGGTCGTCTGGGGGGATCTGTATCCAAACAGGCGGGTAAATGCGGTGTATTGTTGGGGCTCTGTGTAGGCTGCTGTAGTAGGTGATGGAGCAGGAGTAGATGTAAGTACCGAAGTAGTTACAAGTACTGCTGGAGTAGTTACAAGTACCGAGGTAGTTGCAAGTACCGTGGCGTTTCCGGCTGGCAAGGTAACGTTGCCAGTGGGAAAGGCAGTAAGTGTGATCCAAAGATCCAGGAGGTTGCTGTCGGCAGTATAGGTAAACAGGGTAGTGAAAAACAAAACCAAACCTATACAAAGTAGGATCATACACACGAGTCCAACAGCAAACAATCGAGCAGATGGAAAGCAGAAGAAGAGGGTGTATTGATGTAACACCGTCACTGCTGCTGAGACAACACTTGGGCGGGTACTGGTTCCGTCCGTGTCGTCAGGATTGGTGTCGCCTTCCAAATAAGTGTCGTCGAAGTCGTTCGACCAATGGGAATTGGTTTCAGATACCTGCTCAGAGTTACACTTATCAACAGGGTAAAGTCCAATGTCCAGTGGGTCTGGTGGATCAGGTTCCTTGATATTGTCGAGGGCAGCAAGGTTCTCAGCAGTTGGTTCCCTGCGGAGACTCTTACCAGCGGGGGAGGGTGGTGGTATCAACACTTTCACAGGAGTGGTTGGGAAAGGTGGTATTGGAATAGGAACTTTATGTAGAGAAATAGTCTGTAAGGGAATGAGTTCTTCTGGAGTGAAAATCGGCGGAAATTGCTGTGGCATTTATCTGGCTTGATTCGGGAAGTACAAATGTAGAATGTCAAGCAGCTCACAGATGTTGCTGTGCAGATTCTGTACTGTGGAAACCGCAACAGACTCTTGTTCTTCCGGATTCAATTGTCCTGCTAAGTTGCGGATTTGGGTGAGATCTTCTGCAAGGTTACGGATTCGGATGAGACGGATGTGAAGATCTACGTATGGAAGTGGGAGTGCTGGAACAGTTGGAGGAAGAGGTGAGGATGGCAACTCAAAAGCAGGTTCCAATACAGGTGGTTGTTCTGCTGGTGACTCTGGAGAATCGGCGAAGGCTTGGATGACTATGTCAGCCAGATCAAGGAGATGGGATTCAGGAGATGGATGGTCTAAGTTGATTAAGTGGTTAAGTCTTTGGTCGAGTTGGTCAAGGTGGTTCAAGAGTGTTGGATGTGGGGTCGGTGGTCTTGGGCTCAGTGGTGGTGGAGATGGAGTTTGTGGTGGGACTGGTCTCTCCAGTGACTGTTGTGCTGGAAACATCAATGGAAACATCCAGGAGGCCTGATTGGGTATTTGGATAGGCGCGGATATCTTTCAGATGGACCCAGGATGTGTGGTCCTCAAGCTTGGCAGCTGTGGCTGACAGAGCTTCTATCTTGAAGGGCCCAACGTAGATGGGATCTCGCCAGGTCTTGTGCGTGTAATAACGCCGGTGCACTAGATCGCCCACTTTATAAGGGGGGGATCTATTGGCATCACAATCCCCTCTTCTGTCCGAAATGGCCTGTGGAATTGAGGACAGAGAACTTACAATAGTCTGCAAGATATCCCAATATACTGAGTATTGATCGGGTACTTGAGTGACTGGATTGCCAGGTAGGAGTCGCATCTGGCGACCTGTACATAATTGGAACGGCGTCAGTTTAAGGGAAGAGGATGGGGTGGCACGGAGAGATAATAGTGCCAAAGGGAGGGCATCAAGCCAATTCTTTATCCCATTTGCCATAAGCTGACGCATTTTTGTTTTGAGCAACCCATTGTATCTTTCAACCAAACCATTACTGGTGGGTTTGTAAACACAGACAGTTCTATGTGTAATACCGAGTGCTGGAAGGAGGTTCTGCAGGAGTTCATTCACAAAGTGTGTACCATTATCTGTGGTAATTTTGCCAGGAATACCAAATCGAGGAATAATTTCATTACACAGTGACTGTGCCATGGTTTGTGCGGTTTCTCTAGTGCAAGGGAAAGCTTCCACCCACCTAGAGAAACTGTCCACGCAGACAAGCAGATATCGTTTACCACGCACAGGTGTCTGCATATCTGTGAAGTCAATATACCAATGTTGGCCAGGTCCCTGGACAACAGGCAAATGACCGGAAGGGATGACAGGTCCTCGTTTAGGTGTATACAGAAAACATTTGTAGCAATTATGAACTACGGTGTGACACATGGGCATCATTTGGGGAGCCCATAGCTTGGAAGACAATTGATCATACAGTGTATTAGCATTTAAATGTAAAGGATAATGGAGGGCATGCAAAAGAAGGGATAAAACATGCTGTGAAACACATAATTGACCATTAGGATGGGTCCAAAGACCATTTGGATTAAGAAAACATCCAGCTTGCTTCCACAAAGTGAGTTCTGCTTGTGAAAGAGAGGAAGTGAGGGTAGTAGAGAAGTCAGAGGTTAAGGATTCAGAGGGTGGGGACGTTACAGGGGGTTCTGAATCAGGAGATAGCAAGGAGGTAATGACATGAGGAACAGGAAAAATTGGAGGGGTGTTTGAAGAGGAGGATTCGGAGGGTGTGGAATCAGAAGGAGTAGAAGGTGGTGTTTCAAAGGGAGGCGCTTCGGTTGCAAACACAGGAAGTGCCACATCAGTAGGGGATACGGAAGGAGAACTGGAAGAGGAAGTGACCTCACGGGCTAGTTCATCAGCAGCATGGTTGCCATTAATGGCGAAAGAAAATACCGTCTCCTGATGTGCTTTAATCCAGGAGATACTGGTGCGGAGGCCTTTTTGATGGCGTTTCTCCAGTGCATCAAAAAGTGCAGTCCACAAAGGTAAGTGGCTGAGAGGTTGTCCAGTAGAGGAAATCAGACCCCTCTGGTTCCATTTGCGAACATGGGAGTGCAAGGAAGCAAAAACATAGTCTGAATCGGTGACAATGCTCAAATCAGAGTGTAGTGCTTTAAACAGGAGGACATACAAAACCGCTGCAAGTTCTGCGGTTTGGGCTGTGAATGCATCTGGTAACCTGAATTGTACAGGATCCAGTATATCTTCTTCAGGTGTGTAACGGAGGGCGGCAAAACCGGCAAGTCCGTTTTGCTGAGAACCGTCTGTAAACCAAACCTCGCCAGTCTGCAAGATTTCTGAATGCAGATGGAGGGATTCGGGAACAGACAATTGGGTAGTGCACTCATGGGGAAAGATTGTAGTCTGTGCTGTCTCTGTTACAGTGAGTAATGGATCTAGGCGTTGAAGGTCAGTTAAAGTTAATGGGTGAATAGAGTGCACTACACTGAACAAAAGTACTTGATACTTTTGCAATCGGCAGACAGTCATGTGACTAATCTGTTTGTCCAACAGATATTTTACATCATGGGACGTGTGAAGAATCACCGGAAGGTGAGGAATGTAGCTGTATAATTTCGTGACAGCTGTGCTGGCGGCAACAAGGCCTTTCTCACAAGTAGCAAAAGCTCTTTCAACAGGTGAAAAAGTACCTGAAAGGTAACCACAAGCAAGATCATCATGTTCTTGAGTGATTAAGCAAGACCAAGTAGTCTCAGTATGCACGACCCAAAGGTGTACATCCTGAGAAACATCAATGGTGGCCAATGGGGAGGAAAGCATAACATCTTTTACAAGAGCCATAAGATCTGATGTTTCCTGAGCTGTGAAGTTAATGGGTTCTCGTTTAACTTTCTGTTTACCCTGTAGTTTCATATAAAATGGCTGTGTTCGAGCTGAATAATTGGGTATCCAAAGGCGACAAAAATTCAACATGCCAAGGACACCTCTGAGATCAGAAACAGTAGTGGGCATCCGCAAGGAGGATACATGTTGGAGAGTATCGGGACCTAGGCCCTTCTGACGGGGGCCTATGTGGTGGCCAAGGAAGGTAACATGTGTCTGAGCAACTTTTAATTTCTTTCTGTTAACTTTGTAGCCTTTGGTAGCAAGAAAGTCCAGAAAGTCACAGGTGACTTGAACACATGTGTCAAAGTCAGGGCATGTGATAAGCATGTCATCCACATACTGAACAATGGAGGTTTGTGGTGGGAGATCATATCTGTACTGTTTGAATTCCTGTATGTGTGCAGCTAAAGTTTGGGAAAAGACTGTAGGACTGTCTGTAAATCCCTGGGGAAGACGAGTCCACTGATATGTTGTGTTATTGAATTGGAAAGCCGTTAGCGGGCGGCTTACAGGGTCAAGGGTGATGGAAAAGAAGGCGTTAGACAAATCAATAGTGGAGTGATATGTTTGCAAAGTGATACTATTGAGGAGTGTAGTCGGATTTTCCACATTCGGGAATACCGCGTAAGTGAGGTCATTTAAAGCGCGTAAGTCCTGTACTATACGGAAGGCGCCAGGCTCTTTCTTTGGAACAGGGAATAAAGGGGTATTGTATGGTGAATTACACTTTTCAATGATGCCTTGCTGTAATAAGGAATCAATTTGTTCTTGAGCTCCAGCAATAACTTCTGGTTTTAACGGGTACTGGGCTATTTTGGGGCCTTTGCAACCAGGTAGCAGCTGAATGCGATGGGGAGGGCCTTTAACCTCGCCATAGGGTCTCCCAGGTGTGGCCCAAAGAAAACCTGGTAGGTTGTTCAAAGCAACCTCTATTTGTTTCTCAACCATAGAGGTGACAGCCATCAAAAGTGAAGTGTGTTCACTAGGGGAAGGATCAAAATGAATTTCAAAATGAAACAATGTCAATAGATCTCTCCCAAGTAAGTTGACAGGGCACAACGGAGCATACAAAAAGGGAGCAGATAGTTGTTGATCCGCATATGTAATTGGCAGGGGCTCAAGCAAAGGTGTGTCCGTCGGGACACCATCAAATCCTGTGGTGGTAATATTGTTAGGGGAAACTTTAAGAAGTTTCTGCAATTTGTGTGGAACATGGGCAAGCACAGAGCGAGAGGCGCCTGTGTCAATTAAAAAGAGGACAGGAACATCACAAATGAGCAGGGTGATCATAGGATCATCCAAGCCTGCTTTAGTGCGAACAACGCCTAGTCACTGTGGGCGGCGTTGATCAGGGTTCCACAAAGGGAAAGATTGGCGCTCTGGAGGACGGGTTTGACGGTTTTGACGGCGGATTTGATTCATTAGTGTATTTTGTGGTGGTAGGGAACATTCCCGTGCATAATGGCCGTATTGCTGGCAACGATAACACTGAACATCTATATAACGATCTGGGCTTGGTCGGGAACGATAGTCTCTGGGTTGTGTATTATCATCAGGGGGCCCCCGTGGAGGCCCTCTCTGAGGTTGGGAGCGACGGCCTCGGTCTTCAGGATAATCTGCTCTACGGTCGGGGCGGTAGGGCCGTGGGCCCTGATTTCGGGAGTTATTGTCATAGCGTTGGTCAGCATACATAACAATAACAGGGGGAGAGGTCTCGGGGGTATTGGGATCTGTGTCGGAGCTCTTACAGGCTCTTTTCTCTTTGAGATCTTCAGTCTGCAGCATTTCTAAGTTAGTGTGTACTATCTTACGATGTTGGGCTTCATCTTGCTTGCTTTTAATAAGCTTTCTGCAATGATGAAGGATGTGCTCACGAATCTTTGGCCATTTTTCAAGTTGGAGACCCACTGTGTCCTCTAGTTTGGTTTTAATCTGTGAAGGTAGGGTTCCCTTAAGTAAATGATAGAACACCGGAAGAGCATTATCGGAGTCAAATTTTTCCTCCGTCTCTTCTTTATAGAGATCTTGGAGTCTGAGTAAGTAAGCCTCAATGGGCTCTGAATCCATTTCCCATCTCTGAGAAGTGATAACTGAAAAATCTTTTTGTGCCGGATATATGGTCCGGATTTCCTGGAAAACTTTGGTCTGAATCTCTGTTAAAGGATTGCCATCATACTCGGTATCTGTTACAAATTTGGCATAGCCCGATTGAGTGAATATGTCAGTGACACTGGCGTGTGGGGTTCTACCCAAAAGCGCTTTCATGTCTCCAACTGACAGGGTGGTCCCTAGTGTAATGTCCTGAAATTTCTTTAACCATCGGTTACCTCCTAATGTAATATCCGGGAGTTGCAGTATGAGGCTATTTAATTCAACTGCAGAAAGTGGAGTGTACTCCGTATGAGGAACACCACCTGACATCTTATTCAGCAGGGGAAAGAGTTTTACTTTCTCAAAGGGTTTAGTCAATGAAGATGTAAGAAGATCGATCGCAGCGGTTGGGGGAAATTGATTCTCGTACTTTTTCCAAACCTGAAGACCTTGGATTAGGTAGAGGGTTGTTTTCTGATCCCAATGGGGGTCAGGGTGGTCATAAATAAGATCTCTCACTAGTGAGAGTTTGTCAGACCGCAAGGATCCTTCACGTGGGAAGAGAGCGGACTGGGGCTGAAGCGCCTCAGACCATCCTGCAAGATTATCAATCCATGGTTGAACATAATACCATGAATTTTCATGTAATGCCACATATTGGGCGGGTGTGCTAGGTGGACCAGATAAGCCAGGTTCTGTATCAATGTTCAGACCTGTAGGGTGACGGGGACCGTCAATGACTGCAAGGCAGCGACTAGATCCCTCGTCAGTAAGGTAACTTTGAGGGTGGCGTTGTCTGGTATGATGTGAAATAACATCATGTTGTTGGGGCATTTTGGATTTAGACGCAGCAGATGCAATAGTATCCGGGAGTTCTGAGATGGACTTACGTAAGGAACGAAGTCCTTCTGAAACGAATGCGAGGTCATCTCCCATACTGGCCAATGTGGTGCCCTGTTGTGGTATACAACATGCCCCTGAAGGGATGTGAGTGTCAGGGGGACGGGTCTTGGGTAGTTCCAGGTGCGATAAATCTCCTTCCACCGAGGAGGAGAAATTAAGCACTGGGGGAGGTTCATTTCGAATATCCTCCAGGTCAGATTTAGCTGGGAGTTGTTGTTGTAAAACTTCCCATGCTGCGTCTAATGGGGAGGATAGTATTTTTGGTAGATCCCCAGTACCTGGTTTGGCTGGAAGTATGAGAGGACGGCGGAGACGAGCCAGTTCCTCTGCTAATTGGGGAATTTTACCCTTGGGGCGTGCACCCAATTGCTCCCATCTAGGAGGAGTAGAACACTCAGGTTCTAGAGTCGGCATGGAAGGGTTCATTGGAACAGGGGGCGCTGTAATAAAACCCCGATCACAGAGTTCCTGACAAATAGCCCGTGTCTGTGTAGCAGGACTACATGGAATGAAGCCCATCTGTCGCAACTGAGACAGAATAGGGTAATGCTGGGATGCGGGAGGCAATAAACCAGTTTGGACAGAGGTGTCCAAATGTGGCGGTGGAGGTGATGTCTGAGTTGAATGTCCCATGTATGGGTAGGTAGCCGTTTGAGTGGTCATGTGTGAGGCCTGACCCTTACCCAGTTCGGGGTAGGCAGTAGTCTGGACCGCGGTGTTTATTCCCAATCCTGGGTAGGTGGTCGTCTGGGCCGCGGTATCTATTCCTATATTACTTAGAGGGGGGGTAATGACCGGAACCGTATGGCTCTGGACACAAGGATAATGTTCAATAATGGGAGGGGGTATTTCAATCTCATGACCGTCAATAGTACGATATACATGACGTGTCTGTGGAGTAAGGGTCTGGGTCTGGGTTGTTGCTTGCATCGTTGAAGCAGTAGTGACTGTGGGCGACTGGGCGGTAGTCGGGGCCACTGGGATAGTTGAAGGGGTTAAGGGCGTCTGAGTTTGTGCCGTCCCATGAGATGTCGGGATTGAATCTTTTGGTGATGAGGGAAGGGATAGATCAACAACACCGGCAATGTGCACGGTAGTGGGTGGGTCAAATACCATAGGAGCGGGAGATACTGCTGTCTGGGATCCTTGAGAATTCTGCAGCAGAGGACTTGTGACCGGTTTATCACAATATCCTGGGGGTATCGGGGTATATCCCACTGCACATGGTAGAAGCTTTGTTGTACCTGCAGCGGTAACAGCATCATAAGGTGGTGGGGCAGTAGGTATTACTGCCTCCTGGTAGGGGGCTTGGTCGCAATCGGACTTACCTAAACTCCTATCGTTCTGGTTTTGTGCAATAAGTATGAATTTATTAATGGCAGCTAAATGTTTATCCCTAGATTTCCCTGTTTTGTGGGACTCATTGTAGCAGACCAAAGCTTGGAGTTTGCCCTGATCAAATGAGCCCTTTGATGGCCATTCCAGTCCTTGATCCTTAGCGGACCAACCGGTATGCCAGGTTTGACATAAGCGGGTAAGTTCTTTTCTATCAGCGGGAAAGAAATTAAGGACTCTGTCCAGGGGACTAGGGGATGAGGAGGAGGACATAGTGGGATCTGAAATAGGGGGAAGACAATCCACATAGGAACTCATAGAAGAGTGTATTCTATATAATGCAATATCTTTAAGTAAGACGGTTCAAGTCAGAATTCTGAGGTCTATAACAGGAGCAACTAAACAAAAGCATGCAAAGGAAAATTATTTAAACAAAAACATGCATCATGCGTGTAGAAAACACCTTTATACTCACGCGTCTTCAAGAGCGTCCCGGTGACGGAACCTAGAACAGAAATTACTAATTGGCGGAAAGCTCAATGCTTTAGCCGCAAGTTAAATGAACAGACGCATGAAAATCACAAAAGGTGGACAGAGTATTTAAGAATATAGTGTCAGTGTGCATACTACTCTACCCCTAATTAATAAAAAACTACTCTCCAGAGTGTGCTTCTAAAGGCAAAAAGAAACCCCGTTTCCCAGCCTGCCAAGAACTATCCCGTATACATGGTAGAGCCCCCAAAAAGGGACATTGCAAACACTCCCGAAAAGGACTCAAGATACCAGCGAATAAGGTGTCATGAATCGAAGAGCAGCGGTCCTATGGGTTTCCGCTGACTATTGAACTTCTCGTGTACGATTGAACTTCTCGTGTCCGTCTAATCACCCCAAAGGACCTGTAGTTTGAGAACTTCTCGTGTACAACAACCCACTTAAATTTTTGTGGTTAGGGAACATCTCGTATACGAATAACCAGTCTAGAACGTTGAAAAGTTAGGGAAACTTCTCGTATAAAACTAACCCTCCAAGAATATTGAATGCCCGAGTCAACCTGTACACAATCGCAACGAAAGTCGTTAGACGTCTCTTTATTAACCCCGCGGTCATCTATACAAGTAACTCATATGTGGGCAATAATGCCGAAGTCGCAGGCCACTCCGAAAATGGAATGGAAGTCTGCTTTAAATCTATTATTTATGATACCGTCATCCATTGAAGGGTTTATGGCCTCAAATGGATGTAAGTCCCAGACATCGGTATCAAAAAGCCAAAAATTATAACATGACACTAGTATTTAAGAAAGGGAGAAATAAAGAGTAGAATAGAAGGAAAGAACCCCTGAAGCAAACTGCAAAGATAGTGAAAATAAGATAAATCTTGTTAAAAGAAAATTGGAAGAAAAACTTAACACTAAACATATGTAAGCTCTTGGGGAAGGTACCATAAAAGAGTAACAAGACAATAGATTTGCTTATTAAATAATTCATAAAAAGGGACTCAAAGGCATTAAAATAAGACAGCCGACAGTGAAGAGGCCCGCAAAACCAGGACAACACAATACAAAATAAAATCATTCACACTGTTGCACAGCATAAACATGCATAAAAGTTAAACGCAAGAGTGACAGAAGCAAAGTAGGAGAGTAGGTGGGACTTGGAGAGAAAGAGGAGGAGAAAAAAAAATGAATGTGATGGACAAGCTGAGCAAACCAATGAACGACAACCTTCGTCTGTTCCCCATATCAGAGGAGGAAGAAAACTGTACAACAAAATTGGATTTTCAAGTAATGAAACACAAAAAAAAAAAAATCCCCTAGTAAAAACAACCTATAAATCATTATAATGGAGCTCGCATAATATTATACTGCAAAAACAAAACCCATTCTAGACAAGCAAAGAGGTAGCGCTACGATCGCTAACATTGAAACCGAAAGCATTCAAACACTGTTGTTTGTCATATACTGAGACTATGTATCATAAAACAGGGTTAAACTTACAGAGAAGTAAATATATGATTGGACTAAGAACATTGCCGTACACTATCTATTTATAGAACGCAGGCACAGTATCGTAAGCTTAAATCACTTGTGTGCAGGAAAGTTACGGGCAAGCAGTTTTACAGGAAATGAGTGCATATTAATCGTGGCAAGCAGAAATCATGGCAGAAGCTCAGTCCTCAAAGCTCATGCAGCAGTGGCCAATAAAAACTACGCAAGTGCTTGAAAAGGACCGTAGAAAAAGGTTGATTACTAAATATGTTTAAGTTAGGCTCCAAGGTCAAACAGATGCAGGTCTAAAATTCTTAGTATGCAAACTGTGGCGTACGATAGCAATTAGAGAATAGCATTGTCCATTTCAAATACAATAATTGCCAGGTGGCAGGCAATACTCCAAATGGGAGTTTTAGCAGAAAAGATAAAAATAATTAACAGTACGGAAGACGGTAGCAGTCTGTCAAAAGTGATGACACACCATCTCTACAACGTACGAAATTATTTTTAAACAAAATGTTACAAGAGATGCCCAAGCTGAAGATTAGCAGAGTGAAGAGGGAGAGAATATAATATTGAGAAAAAGAAGGAAGTGGGCACCGCCCAAAAAAAGGAGAAGTGGAGCATCTACGCACTTTTAATGTGAAAGGGAAAAGGAGAGAAAAGCAGAAAGACGGGACTTATAAAGGCTTATAAGGACAAGGTTCCATACTAAAAGAATGAACAATATGTAAAAATGTCCGATGTTAGACAAAGAGAGAGAATAAAATTTTAAAACAAAGTAAACATATGTAAGCTGTTCGGATAAGATACGTTCAGTATACAATACAAACTGTACTAGCTTAAGAGGAGGCAGGTGTTTCCTACTGAGACGAGAAATGCAGAAAAGAAGAAAGGAAATAGGCTATAGATTAGTGTTATATTATGATTTTAAAACCCTAAAAGGCTGTGCCGTAATCCTAAAGGTGAAAGCAAGAAAATACTTCCGTACATTGCTACATGCACAGAAGTGCACACATACGGAACTCGGCAACATGAGCCATCGAAAGATAAGTAATTTTATTACTTTCATACTTGCAGAGAAAAAGTACCTAACATTCAGATGAGGCAAGCAAAGAGTTAGTTCAACAGGAAATAACTATATATCAATTATGACTGCAACTAGCAATGTATTAAGCGAAATACCGGAAGCAAAAAACTGTGTAACATGGGGCTGCAAAAAGAATAGCTTTGCAGGGCATCAAAATTGAAAGGTGATACTAATGTCTTTTAAGCTTACAAAGGAACAAAGCAGTTTTGAAAAAGAGGTCAGTAGGACAACGTCTTAAAGAAGGAACAGGAAATGTGCTTTATAGTGAGGAAACAAGCAATGTAAGGATGCTGTAAGAAATAAGAAAAACAGAGGTGAACCCGTAGGCTCACCGAATAGGAAAAAAAGTAGATTAGACGGACATCAGGGACGTGGAACATAAAAAAAACCAACGGGAGGGCGCACGCCCACAGACGAGAAGATGAGAACAGAAGGTAAAGACCAGGGAATGGGCGTAAAAGCAGAAAAGATAGCAAACAATCATACAGTTTGAAAGAAGGGGAAAACCCAAATCACAGGTTTCAGCGAAGCCGAAGTATTTTTAGATGACAGGCAAGGGCAACAAAAAGTAAAGAAACAGAAGCGTTTGGGCAGGAAGGGGGGGGCCATGGGCTGTCAGAAGTGGCGGAAGATAGGACATAAAAAACACAGGGGTTCAGGGAAAAAGAAGGAGGAAAACAAATGTTGGACTGAGACTTAAGACACGAAATGTCAAGGCGTTAGGCAAAGAATAGCCCGCATAAGACCGCTCACTGACAATCGTGCTGAAAAAGAAAATACAGTCACCATCTGCTAAGTATGGTCTCCCAAAACTCAGAATCGAGATGGCTTACATATTCTTTCATACAGCAAACACTCAAAAGGAACAGTATATAGGTGATGAATACAAGATAAAGTATACGGACAGTCAGAAAGAAGGACCAAGATACAGATGTAGTAGTTAGGAGAAAGTGGGGAGAAAGGTGAGAGGTAAGAAAAGAATAGACAGAATAATAGTGCCCAATACCCCTCAAGTGGGCAATGTCCGTAAGAGGGAAATAAAAGAATGCAGGAGATTAAGACCTGCAGGAGACAAAAGAAGAAGGCAGAAACATAGGAGAGTATTTAATGCAGGGGTGAGAAAAAGAAACGGACAGAACATGAGTGCCCATTACCCCGCAATAGGGCAATGTCCGTAGGGGGCAGAAGGAGAGAGAAAGAGGGAGAAAACGAAGGAATGACAGAGGGGGGGGGGGCACGAAAGAGATAATGGCCACGGGGAGAAAGAAAAAATAGGACATTGAACGCACAGATTAAACATCCCCTCTTGCGTTCAAATGGGGGGGGAGGAAGGTCAGCGAGTACGCTCAGCGACCGGGGCTCACCACTGTTTTTAATGCACCTCGTTTAGACCCCTTCTGGACTTTTCCAAATGGGGGGGGGAACCTCTTAAGTTCATCCAGAAGATTCTTTATAGTTTCCCTCCAATCCCAGGGTGGTTGGTTCTGGGGAGGCATCAGAAGGCGTAATTCAAAACTGATCCCCATGACCTCTGCTTTCTGCCTTTCTGGATCTAGGTGTATTCTGGGCCATTTATGTTTCCACATATAGTCTATTTGAATCTAGCAGTATTTTGTGCACAAACTGAGTGTCTGGTGTGAGTTCAGTTTAGTTTGTAAAATAAGTAACAGGCAAATGAATACTTGAATATTAAGACAGAGATAAGTTTCAGATAGAAGGTATTTATTCTTACCAAGATTTCAAAGAAATACAGACATCGGACAGATTCTGGGTTCAATGGCACAGCGCTTTGCCGTCTGAGATGCGTTGAGGACGACTCCCAAATTGAGCCAAAATCTCTCCTCTTTTATACTCTTTTTCTCTCTATAGAAGTCTATGGCAGCACCTATTTTGGGACCTATTTTTTTCAAATATTTCTCAATTTCTGCGGTTAAACTGTCGCATCTTGCCATCTGTGCAGTTTGTACCCAGCTCTTCCGTTCCATCAATTTCACAAGGTTGCAACATTTTCCGGTAATATCAACATGTTTTTTTTTTGGAACAAACTGTTTTTGCGGTTACTAACATTTTTTTTGTTGAGATACCAGTTTCACATAATGTTTTTGCAACACCTCTCATCACATCTTCTTATCTCTGTATCATTTTATACATTAATATATACCTGTTTGTGTCAAGACTCATTGTTCAGACCTGCTTTCTGCAGATTCTCAAATATAAAATCATTTGTTACTTGTTTGGCCTAATCAGTACATTTTCAGATGTTTTTGGCTCTGTGGCTTTGTCCATCACAATTCCAGTGGCAGATCTAAAACCAGGCCATATATTAACACCTCTTTCGCTGTTGCCTCAAACTTTCCTCACAGCGTTTAAAAAAAATAAATAAAAAAGTTGTGTCGCGCTTTGGTGCTGCGATCCCAGAAAAGAGGTTTTCTTCTGATTGTGCAGCGTGACCGGAGCTCGGAGACTCGGTCTGGTGAGGTAAGAGCATTTTGTAGCTCCTCCGGGGAGGGCCCGTGTTTGGGACGATTTTGGCGCGAATCCGCCATTTTGAATTTCCGCTGCTTTCGGCGATGGCTGCTGAGAAAGTAAAGCGCTGTTCCATTTGTGGCAAGCACAAATCTGCAGCAGGGCTCTGTAAGGCATGCTTTTCAGACGGTAGAGCCGGCCCGAGCACGGCGAGTGATGTTCCTTCCCGCTCCGTGGAGCTGGCAGCGGGCGCCATTTTGGAACAGCATGGCGTGACCCCGCTAAGGTGGAGGGGTTTGAGGCTAATAAAAGAGGCCTCTTGTAGAGGCTAATAAAAGAGCTGTTTCCCTCGGACTGGAACTGGGAGGCCAAGGTGAGCCATTTTACCCTGAATTTGTTTTATTGTTGCATAATGCATACGTGTTAAAAAGAGCTCTTCCCGCAGGGGTCCTCTGCAGCCCTGCTTTCTGTATCCCCTCCAGTGGAGTCTGGGCTTGGATTACCATCAGGCGCGTTTTCCCCTGACAGATTGCCGCAAGACAAGCGCAGAAGGGTGGATTCCCCTTCAGAGAGTGGCACACCCCCTTTCCCCCCTCCCCGTGGTCGGGATGTGAGGACTCTGAGGGGTCTTTCAGGCCTTCGTGGTCTGGAGAGCCAGAAGATGGTGCAGGATTGCCACCGGATCCAGATTATCCTTCTGTGGTGAGGATTTTCCACCGCGATGAGCTGCCAGCGCTTATTACTGATGCCTTGCAGGTCCTCTCTATAGAAGACCCTGGGAGTACTGAGACCTCCTCCGGTAATCCGAGGATGGCAAGTACTAAGAAGCCTGCTCGAACCTTTCCTTTGCATGACTCCATCCAAGAGCTTATCACGGCTCAATGGGCTGAGCCCGAGGGGCCTTTGAAAGTCGCCATGGCTATGGGGCAATTATACGCTTTAAGTGAGGAGCATTTGGCGCGCCTAGCAGTGCCTAAAGTGGATGCCCTTGTCATGGCTGTGACAAAGAAAACTACCATCCCAGTGGAAGGAGGAGTTGCTCTGAAGGACATGCAGGACCGTCGCCTGGAGGCAGCTATGAAATGGTCCTTTGAAATTTCAGGCCTATCCTTACGGGCGTCTGCATGCAGCTGCTACGTTGCCTGAGCCTGCCTCGCTTGGTTACAACAGGCAGTGGAACAACCCGGAGATGGAGCGGAGCCCCTTATGGAGGTGGCATCGCGGATGGAGTCGGCCTTGTCATTTTTGGCTGACACCCTTTATCATCTGGTCAGAGCTTCGGCTAAACAGATGGCTGTAGCGGTGGCGGCTCGCCGTCTTCTGTGGCTACGGCATTGGGCAGCTGACATGGCCTCTAAGCAAAGGTTGGTGAAGTTGCCCTTTCAAGGCCTTCTCCTGTTTGGTGAGGAGTTGGAGAAAATTGTGAAAGGCCTGGGGGATGCAAAACCCCAGCGCTTACCCGAGGATAGGCCGCGGCCTTCTTCCAAGGATCAGGTGGTTCCCTCCTCTTACAGACCTCACTTCCGTGAAGCTAGAAGGTCCTGCCCAGGGTGTTCTGCTGGGTTCACTTCGCGTGCCCGTTTTCAGCAGAGGAACTCCTTTCGCTCGGACAAACGTGCCGCAGCGGCAGGCTCAAGACCTGGAGTTCAAGGGTGAGCCTCTCAATGATGGTGCGCCAGCCCCCTCCTCGATTCCTGTGATAGTTGGACGACTTTCCCTCTTTCTCGAGGAGTGGGCCAAGATTACCTCAGATCAGTGCCCTGATAAGAGACATGTTTGTGGAGTCCCGATGCGGTTCTGCCGCCAAACGGGCGGCAGTAGAGGAGACCTTGCAAGGTTTGATTCACATTGGGGCGGTTTCCCCCGTGCCTCTGGCCGTTACTCCATTTGCTTTGTGGTGCCGCGAAAAGGAGGGTCTTTTCGGCCTATCCTGGACTTAAAACAAGTCAACAAGTCTCTGAACGTGCGGCATTTTCACTTGGAAACCCTGCACTCCGTCTTAGCGGCGGTACAGCCAGGAGAGTTTCTCACGTCTCTGGACCTGAAAGAAGCTTACTTGCACATACCAATTTGGCCCCCGCACCAGAGGTTTCTGCGTTTTGCGGTGATGGGAAAACATTTCCAGTTTCGGCCCTTTGCCTTTTGGCCTCGCTACAGCTCCCCGAACCTTTTCCAAGGTAATGGTGGTAGTAGCTGCTTTTCTCAGGCGAGAGGGTATCCGGATTCTCTCGTACCTAGACGACTGGCTCATCAGAGCAGACTCTGCAGAAGAGAGTCATCAGGTTACAGCCAGAGTGGTCTCAGTACTGCAATCTCTGGGCTGGGTCATCAATATAGCCAAAAGTCACCTGACCCCCTCTCAATCTAGAATATTTGGGGGTCCGGTTCGACACAGCCTGGGGGATGGTCTTCCTACTCGAGCAAAGGCGGTGCAAGCTTCAGAACCAGATCCATCTGCTCCTGAGGATGCGTTGCCGGCGAGCTTGGGACATAGTCCAGCTGTTGGGGTCGATGATGGCCACTTTGGAAGTGGTGCCTTGGGCGAGAGCACCTGAGACCTCTGCAGTGCTCCCTGCTTCAACGGTGGTCTCCAATATCTCAGGATTATCAATGCAGACTCACGTGGCTCCCTGCAGCCTGGCTCAGTATGGAGTGGTGGCTCTCAGACAGCATGCTGCGGCGAGGAATGCCGCTAGTGCTCCCTGATTGGTGCCTGGTGGTAACAGATGCCAGCCTGAAGGGCTGGGTTGCACATTGCCGGGGAAGGCATGCCCAGGGTCTTTGGACATCCAATGAGTCGGAGTGGTCCATCAATTGCTTGGAGTTGAAAGCGATTTTCCAGGCGTTGCTGGCTTTTCAATTGACCCTGGAAGGATTGGCTGTTAGAGTTCTGTCGGACAACACGACAGCAGTGGCCTACATAAATCGCTAAGGAGGCACTCAGTGCATAGCACTAGCAGCGCAGGCCGCATAGATTTGCCACTGGGCCGAGCTTCATCTGCAACTTCTGTCAGCAGCTCATATTGCAGGTCAGAGCAACATGCAAGCCGAATATCTGAGCAGAAATCAAATCGAACCAGCGGACTGGGAACTTGCAGACGAAGTATTCCTGCAGATATGTGGCAAATGGGGAAAGCCCGTAATGGATCTTATGGTGTCAAGCAGAAATGCCAAAGTCCCGTGCTTCTACAGCAGATGGAGAGATACTCGCTCGGCAGGGTTGGATGCCTTGGCTCAACCCTGGCCTCAGGGCCTCCTGTATGTGTTCCCTCCGTGGCCCTTGATAGGGCGAGTACTCCTGTGGATTCGGCTCCACCAAGGAGAGGTGGTTCTCATTGCCCCGGATTGGCCCAGGAGGCCGTGGTATGCGGACCTCCGGCGAATGCTGATAGAGGATCCCCTGCCGTTACCTCTGGTACCAAACCTGTTGTCACAGGGCCCGTTGACCATGGAGGACGCCTGCTGCTTTGGTCTTACGGCATGGCTATTGAGAGGGCGCAATTGAGAGACAAGGGATATTCCAGTAAAGTCATTTCCACTCTCCTACATGCCCGCAAGTGTTCCACTTCCGTGGCTTATGCCAGGCTTTGGCACCAATTTGATGCTTGGTGTGCTTCTAAAGCAATTACACCCATGCGGGCTTCTGTCTCGCCGATACTTGACTTTCTGCAGGATGGTTTACAAAAAGGCTTGGCCTATAATTCCCTGCGTGTTCAAGTGGCAGCCTTAGCATGTTTTCGAGGGAAGGTTGCTGGCCTCTCTCTGGCTGCTTGCCCGGATGTGACACGGTTTCTTAGAGGGATGCTTTGGCTCCGTCCTCCCGTGCGTGCTCTGTGTCCGGCCTGGAATCTGGGGTTAGTTTTAAAGGCCCTTCGGGCCACTTAGGCGAGCTTCGGAGAAGGATGTGACCTTAAAGACGGTCTTTTTGGTGGCCAAGACAGGTATCTGAGCTCCAGGCGCTGTCCTGTCGAGACCCATTTCTGCAGTCCGGAGTAATGGTACGTACGGTGCCTTCCTTCATGCCTAAGGTGGTTTCAGCGTTTCACCTAAACCAGCCTATCTTCCTGCCCTCCTTTTCTTAAGAGGAGTTTCCAGAAGCCTATGGGCAGTTGAACTTCTCAATACCCTGTCCTCACTTGCATTCCAGGGCTCTGTCCTTTCCTGGTTCTCTTCCTACCTCTCCCTCCGCACCTTTAGTGTTCATTCTGGTGGATCCTCTTCTACTTCTATCCCTCTGCCTGTCGGCATACCTCCGGGTTCTGTTCTTGGTCCCCTCCTCTTTTCTATCTACACTTCTTCCCTTGGTTCATTAATCTCATCCCATGGCTTTTCCTACCATCTCTATGCTGATGACTCCCAAATCTACCTTTCTACCCCTTATATCTCACCTTGCATCCAAACCAAAGTTTCAGCGTGCTTGTCTGACATTGCTGTCTGGATGTCTCAACGCCACCTGAAATTAAATATGACCAAACCCGAGCTTCTCATTTTCCCCCCCAAACCCACATCCCCGCTCCCCCCGTTTTCTATTTCTGTTGATGGCTCTCTCATTCTCCCCGTCTCCTCAGCTCGAAACTTTGGGGTCATCTTTGACTCTTCTCTCTCTTTCTCTGCTCATATCCAGCAGATTGCCAAGATCTGTCGTTTCTTTCTTTACAACATCCGTAAAATCCGCCCCTTTCTTTCCGAGCACTCTACCAAAACCCTCATCCACACCCTTGTCACCTCTCGTTTAGACTACTGCAATCTGCTTCTTGCTGGCCTCCCACTTAGTCACCTCTCCCCTCTCCAGTCAGTTCAAAACTTTGCTGCCCGTCTCATCTTCCGCCAGGGTCGCTTTACTCATACTACCCCTCTCCTTAAGACCCTTCACTGGCTCCCTATCTGTTTTCGCATCCTGTTCAAACTTCTTCTACTAACCTATAAATGTACTCACTCTGCTGCTCCCCAGTATCTCTCCACACTCGTCCTTCCCGTGCACTCCGCTCCATGGATAAATCCTTCTTATCTGTTCCCTTCTCCACTACTGCCGACTCCAGACTTCGCGCCTTCTGTCTCGCTGCACCCTACGTCTGGAATAAACTTCCTGAGCCCCTACGTCTTGCCCCATCCTTGGCCACCTTTAAATCTAGACTGAAAGCCCACCTCTTTAACATTGCTTTTGACTCGTAACCACTTGTAACCACTCGCCTCCACCTACCCTCCTCTCTTCCTTCCCGTTCGCATTAATTGATTTGATTTGCTTACTTTATTTATTTTTTGTCTATTAGATTGTAAGCTCTTTGAGCAGGGACTGTCTTTCTTCTATGTTTGTGCAGCGCTGCGTATGTTTTGTAGCGCTATAGAAATGCTAAATAGTAGTAGTAGTAGTGCGAAGGGCTCTGTTGCAATATCTGCGCATGTCAAATGCCTTCAGGACCTCTGACCATCTTTTTGTTCTTTTGTCAGGTCCGCGTAGAGGGTCTCCAGCGTCTAAGGCCACTATAGCCCGTTGGCTCAAAGAAGCTATCTTTTCAGCATATCTGCTATCTGGCTGACCTCCGTCTGAAGCCTTTAAGGCACATTCCACAAGAGCGATTTCCTCTTCTTAGGCTGAATCTGGAGCACTCTCTCTTCAAGAGATATGTATTGCAGCTACTTGGGCTTCTAAGCTCTTGTTTTCCCGACATTACAGGCTGGATGTGGCTGCCAGGAGTGAACCGCATTTTGGAGCACAAGTGCTGGCGTGTGGTGTGGCTTGTTCCCACCCTATCTAGGGATTGCTTTGATACAACCCACTCGTAATGGATTCATCTGCTTGATGACAAGGAAGGGAAAATTAGGTTCTTACCTTGGTAATTTTCTTTCCTTTAGTCATAGCAGATGAATCCATGAGCTCTCCCTCAGTGGTTCATTATGCGATTCATGTTACTTTTATGTTCAGTTTTTTCTGTAGATATGTTCCCTCATTGGGAGAAGTTGGAAAACAGTCTTCAGGATTTCTGTTCAGTTACAAGAGGATGAGTTCATTCCCTCCAGGAGGATAAATCCATTCCCTCCTTTGACTTATAGCTCCAGTTTTGGGGCGTTCATCCGCTGTGAGGAAAGTTCATGTTCTTATGCTTTGCGGTGTAACACTGCTTTGGAAGCTTCAAATACTGAAGAGACAGATGTAGCTAGCTGGCTATGAGACACTATGGTTTTTCAGTGCTCTCTATCTCCCCCTGCTGGTTGATGGACACAACCCACTCATAATGGATTCATCTGCTATGACTAAAGGAAAGAAAATTACCAAGGTAAGAACCTAATTTTCCCGTGTGTGTGTAAGACTTTAACACTGGCTGAACGAATAGAAGTTCTTAAAAAAAATTAGAAAACAAAGTCAAGCATCTATTGCTAAAGAATGTGGTGTCAATCCCATTCAAATTTCATGTGTCTTGAAGCAGAAAGACCAGCTTCTGGAAGACTGGCAAAACAATACAAATCCACAACGGAAATGAAAACGGGCGGGAAAAGCTGAGGAGCTAGAAGATGCACTTCTTCGGTGGTTTACTCGAGTCAAGAGCAGACAGTTTCCTGTCAGTGGTCCACTGCTTATGGAGAAAGCTAACCAGCTAGCTGAAAGTCTTGGACTAACTGAATTCAAAGCCACTGTTGGATGCTTGGAAAGATGGAAGTGGAGGAACAACATAAAATGCAAGAAACAGCATGGTGAGAAACAAGACGCTGATGACTTTGCTGCTGAAAATTGGGTTGTTTCAGTTCTTCCTACCATATTAAATGAGTTTGCACCTCGTAACATTTTCAATGCTGACTAAAACGGTCTCTACTGGCGAGCGATTCCTAATGGAACACTTGCATTCTAACATGCCGAAACTACTGGAGGTAAAACATCGAAGGACCGACTGATGATCCTCCTTTTGCTGCAATATGGATGAGATTAAGAAGTTGGAACCCCTCGTCATTGGAAAGAGTAAACAGCCCCGTTGCTTCAAGAACGTTAAGCAACTTCCTCTGTCATACGAGGCTAACGCAAATTCATGGATGACTGGGCAAATTTGGAATCATTGGCTAAAGAACTTAGACACTAGAATGCGGGCACAAAGACGATCGGTTTTGTTGCTTTGTGATAATTGTGCTGCACACAGGGATGATGTCAGGCTTTCTAATGTCAAGGTGGTCTTCCTGCCACCAAACACTACCTCTCTGATCCAACCTATGGATCAGGGCATAATAGCCAATTTCAAACAACATTATCAGGCTCTTGTGCTACGTCGTCGGATGAACGTTATGGATGACCAGACTGGCAAGGATAAACATGCTGTTGAACTGGCTCGTAATCTATCACTGTTTGATTCCCTGCATATGCAGAAAGAAGACTGGAATCATGTTACACAGGCAACCATTGTGAACTGCTACAAGCTGGCAAGCTTTAAGGATGTGGAGAGGGACGAAACAGATGCAGCTGTTGCAAACGTGTCAGATGAAGAGGTTATTGACATCCTAGCCGGTGTTACTGAAGAGGAGTTTCATCGCTATGTAGCTGTTGATTATGATCTACAAACAGCTGACGACAGCACTGATGTCGAGATATGCGTCTACATGCAGGCAGCAACGGCTGATGATGAAACAGGATGAAATTAGCAACGAAGCACATGCTGACGAAATTCAACAACCTCCACCTGTCACTGTTGGAAGGGTATTGGAAGGGTGCTGGAGAGTCTCAACACCGTGCGGGCCTATCTGGAGGCCACTGGATGTCAGTGCTAGGACAGTTTTCACCGTCTGGCAGACGCAGTCTTTGGAACTCACAGACCCATTAGTGTACAGAGGACTATAACTGATTACTTCAAGTAAGTCTAATGTCAGTTAACGGAGACTATACTGTACGTATAATAATAAACAGTACTGTACATACGTTTATCAGATGTCAAGCTTCTTTGGGTCACAACGGTTAAGTGCATTTCTTTGGTCCCAGACCCTTGCACTTAAGTGGATTGCACTGTATATATGTGTATTTGTTTTATATGTGTGTATATGTGTGTGTGTGGCCCCAAGGAGGCGTGAGGATTCCACGTCCTCGGTACCGAGGAGTGTCGATGACGGGCGAAGGCTAAGAAGCATCGACATTGATCTCCTTCCCGTCACGGTACTGAGAGCTCCGGGGAGCCGAGGGATGTGGCACCCGAGAAGCGTCGGCACTGGGAGGACCGCTCACCCTCCATTCAGGAGGTGCCAGTGTGGTACAACCTGTGCTACCAGAGAAAGAAGAGAATGGATTCTATTCCAGGTACGTACTTGTTCCCAAAAAGAAGGTCCCTGAATACATTTATTGTTAAAGAAAAGTTTAGGATGATTTCCCTGGGCACCCTACTTCCCATGATTCAGGAAAAAGATTGGCTATGCTCTCTGGACTTCAAGGATGCCTATACTCCCATTTCGATTCTTCCCACTCATAGGAAGTATCTCGTAATCCAAATAGAGAAACACCACTACCAGTACAGCATTCTGCTGTTTGGCTTGCATCAGCTCCCAGTGTCTATCTGTAGTTATAGTGCTTTTGCGCAGACTGGGAATATGTGTTTCCATGTCTGGATGATTGGCTGGTAAAGAGCACATCGCAGGAGGGAGCGACCGTCAATTCACCTAACTATTCGGGTGTTGGTGCTGCTAGGATTTGTGATCAATTACCTCAAGTCCCACCTTCACCTGGTCCATCAATTGGCGTACATAGGAGCTCTGCTTGATACATTGCAGACTTGAGCCTATCTTTCCCAGGTTGCAGACTCGAGCCTAACTTTCCCAGGTGAGAGCAGAGGCCTTGATAACACTTGCCTTGTGGGTTTGAAGCAGCAAGCAGATCACTGTTTGGCAAATTTTGAGATTAATGGACTACATGGCCCTAATAATACATGTCACTCCCATGACATGTCTCCATTTGAGAGATCCCAGTAGTCTCGGGCAGCTGGGAATCTATCGAATGTCATCCAGATTCCTTCAGAGTTGACTGATGTCCTTCTCTGCTGAACAATTTGGCTGAATTTGACTGTGGAACTACCATTCCAAATTCTACCCCTCAGCTTCGGATGGGGAGATTATGTGGATGGGCTTCACACCTAGGGTACTTGGTCTGCTCAGGAAACAGCTTACCATATCAACTTCCTCGAGCTCAGGGCAATTTGTAACAATCTAAAGGCTTTCAGAGATTGGCTACAGGACTAAATTACTCTCATTCAAATGGACAACCAAGTAGCAATGTTCTTTGTGAACAAGCAGGGGGGTACGAGATCCTACTCCTTGTGTCAGGAGGCTGTGGGCCCTCTTTCACGGAATGGTCCTACAAGCCACGTACCTAGCAGGAAAGAACATCTGCCTGGTGGATAGACTGAGCAGGCTTTTGCAATTGCACAAGTAGTTTCTCAACATGGACGTAACTCGTAAGATCTTCTGAGAGTGGGGCGCACCCCCTTGTTGGATCTTTTGCCATGTATTTCATTAAGTGGAGGAGTGGCCTAGTGGTTAGAGCAACGGTCTTGAAATCCAGAGGTGACCGGTTCAAATCCCACTGCTGCTGTTTGTGATCTTGGGCAAGCCACTTAACTCTCCATTGCCTCAGGTACAAACTTAGATTGTGAGCCCTCCTGGGACAGGGAAATATCCAGTGTACCTAAATGTAACTCACCTTGAGCTACTACTGAAAAAGGTGTGAGCAAAATCCTAATAAATAAATAATAAGGTTCCCCTATTCAGGCTCAGATCACTTGGCAGACTAGCGTCTTGTGCCTTTATTTTCCATTGGGGAAAGGTTTTCTGTATGCATATTCTCCAATAACTCTCATAATGAAGACTTCGCTAAAGTTCAAGCAAGACCGGGGAACTATGATCCTAATCTCCCTATATTGGCCAAGGGAGATCTGAAGATCTGTGGATGTTGAAGCGTAGAATTCAAATCCTTAGATTTGTCAGAGGGTGTGTTTTGCATTTTGCTGGCATCCAGGGAAGACTCTACTAAGAAGAGTTGTACATTTAAATGGAGGAGTTTTGCCATCTGCTGTGAGGGCAAGACCTTAGATCCTCTCACTTGTCCTACACAATAACTGCTTGAATATCTCCTGCACCTCTCTGAGTCTGGTGTGAAAACCAACTCTGTAATGGTTCATCTCCGTGCAGTTGGTGCATATCTCTGTGTAGGAGGTAAGCCTATCTCTCTATAGCCTCTAGTAAGCTTCATGAGAGGTTTTATGTTGACAAAGCCACCCGCAAAACCACCAGCTATGTCATGGGATCTCAACGTTGTCGTCACCAAGCTGATGAAACTCCTTTTGAGCCACTTGATTCTTGTCATCTGAACTGTTTGACCTGGAAAGTTGTGTTTTTGGTGGCGGTCACTTCAGCTCGCAGAGTCAGTGAGCTTCAGGCCCTAGTAGCTGATCCATCTTACAATAATTTTCACCACAATAGAGTAGTTCTCTGCATGCATCCTAAGTTCCTTCCTGAGGTAGTGTTGAAGTTCCATCTTAATCATTTCCCCAAAATCACATTCCCATAGTGGTGAAAGTGTACTGCATACCTTAGATTGCAAACAAACCTTAGCCTTCTGTTTGGAGCAGTCTAAAGCCTATAGACAGGCTACCCAGCTTTTTGTTTCTTTTGACCAAATCTGATAAGGGGTAGCCATCAGCAAATGCACAGTTTCTAATTGGCTACCAGATTACATATCCTTCACTTATGCCTAGGGTGGGCTGACTCTAAGAGGTCATGTCAAAGCTCGTAATGTCAGAGCCAGGGCAGATTTGGTAGTCCACCTGAGGTCAGCCTTCATAGAGGAGATTTGCAAAGCTGTGACATGGTCTTCTGCCACACATTCACATTTCATTAATGCCTTAAGCAGGATACCCGAAGTGACTGCTGGTTCGATCAGGCAGTCCTGAAGAATTTGTTCAGTGTATGGAAACCAACTCCATCTCTATAATCCCAGTTTTCTTCAGTTTCAGGCTGCACCTTCACAACTAGCATGTAAATAGCTTCAGGTTAATTATCTTTTAGGCCTCTATGTTTAGAGTATCTGTTGTCCTACCATTGTTTTTTTTCGGTGAGCCTAGTAGTTAGGTATTCCCAGATGTGAGAATACAGAAGGCCTGCTTGTCTTTGGAGAAAGCAAAATTACTCACCTGATGACAATGATCCTGCTGGATGAAAAATCTCTCGAGTACAGTGAAGCAATCCTTCTAGAAGGACAAAATGATAGCCGAAGATAGAATTTACTGAAAGAGCGAAGCTATTCATCTATAGCAGGTGTTCTCCAAGGACAGCAGGCCAAGTATTTACCCCCAAGATCTACATCATCTAGATCTACAGAAAATAAAAGTAAAATGTCATGTGCAGAAGTACCATGGTTTTGTATTATAGTAGCTAATGGACTTAAAAGATACTGAGTAGCAAAGGAGATAAAATGGATCCTTGAGGTACTCTGTAATTTAAAGGTTGAGGGTTGGGACATTTTTCCACCTGTTTAACTGTAAAAGATCAGTCTATAAGAAATGAACGAAACAATGTCAAAACTGTACCAGATAAACCATTTTCTTCAAATTGACTAAGCAAGAGACTATGGTCTATTAAAGTGTTTCCCAAGTCAGTCCTGGAGTACCCCACTTGCCAGTCAGGTTTTCAGGATATCCACAGTGTTTCCCAAGTCAGTTGTAGAATACCCCCTTGCCAGTCAGGTTTTTAGGATATCCATAATGAATATGCATGAAATTGATTTGCATATACTGCTTCCACTGTATGCAAATCTTTCATGCATATTGTGGGATACACTGGTCTATTAGATCAAATGAACTCTCTATAACTGACTGCTTAAAGTACTCTGTCACTTGTGAACTTTAATGCAATACCACTCTGTATTTCTCATTCCAATAATGGCGATCGCCACTACGGTATAATGTAAGCCACACTGAGCCTGCAAATAGGTGGGAAAATGTGGGATACAAATGCAATAAATAAAATAAATGCTATAGACAGATTTAATGAAACATCTAAAATAACCAATCCTGTTTCCAGTGTGGAGTGACTCTCACTTAACAAAGCAGTTAGTACAGTTTCGGTGTTGCGATTTGAACAAAATCCTGATTGCTGCGGATGATAAACTAAAGCCTGCTCCACGTGGGCGACAAGTACGGACCAGTTTTTCCATTAGTTTAGATAGAAAGCATAAGTTTGAAACTTTGAAATTGGACAATAGTGCACTGGAATGGTATAAGAAAAAGTGAGTAAACCATGTATAGGGAGATGTAACCAAACAGTAGCTTTTGGATCCAGAGAGCAGGTTGTGAGATTTAAGGATCTCGGTGTCTTCAAAAGAGAACAAAGATTAGGTAACTCAGTTAGATCAAAGTTCTGTCCCAACTCCAATTAGTTCAACAGAATCATTAGCATTGCTCCTCAGGATCTCTTCTGAGGATGGAAAATACAGACTACAGAGAGTCAATTTATGAATGGAAAAAATGCGCCAGAGAATCCACTGTTGGCATCTGTTTATCTGATTCTGAATTGGGAAGTCCTGATGAAAAAAAAATAGAGAACGGCTAATACCCATTATCCAAAGGCATTCTGCTCTATAGACCTGTTGTTTTAGCAGGCGCAAGCCATCATGATACCAAGGCTGGCTCTGCCTCGAACAGTGCCATGAAAAACACAGTGGAGCAATGGAATTATGAGCATTGCTCAGAACCCAGTTGCAACAAGCTGCCTGCTTGTCTAAGAGGCAATCATAATTTTCCTTTGAATCCTGCTAGACCAGTTCATGACCTTCCTGGAAGACTACAGTTTGGGGGAGGGGGGAGTTCTTGGATTTCGCTTGTTGTCTCCCTTCAGTCTGAAAGTGTAAATATCTCTACCTACTCCTCACTGGCCTCCCACTTTGCCATTTATCTACAAATGCACTAGATCTGCATCCCCTCCTTACCTCTCTACCCTCATCTCCCCTTACGTTCCTACCCGTAACCTCCGCTCTCAAGACAAATCCCTCCTCTCAGTACCCTTCTCCACCACCGCCAACTCCAGGCTCCGCCCTTTCTGCCTCGCCTTACCCCATGCCTTTAATAAACTCCCTGAGCCCATACGCCAGGCCCCCTCCCTGCCCATCTTCAAAGCTTTGCTCAAAGCCCACCTCTTCAATGTCACCTTCGGCACCTAACCACTATACCTCTATTCAGGAAATCTAGACTGCCCCCACTTGACAGTTGACATTTCGCCCATTAGATTGTAAGCTCTTTTGAGCAGGGACTGTCCTTTTTGTTAAACTGTACAGCGCTGCGTAACCCTAGTAGCACTCTAGAAATGTTAAGTAGTAGTAGTAGTCATTGAGGTGGTGCAGAGGTTCACTGTGAGATTTGTTTCAAGCGTATTGGTTTCATTTAGCTCCCTTTGGTAGTGGCATACTGGAGAGTTCCAAACACTACCAGCCCTTATACTAGTAACGTCTTTGGAAGATTTTGGTTTTCTACTTCTACTTCCTGGTTGGAGGGGATACAACCTATTTATCTGGTCTAGCAGATGCAAGGAAAGGAAATTTAACAGGTATGAATATATATCTCCTTATTTGGAAAAGTAGTAAAGAAAAACCTGAAGTTGTATATTGAAAAAAAAGAAATAATGGATAGCAGTATTTTTAAAATTTAACAGTATATATAGTTAACAGCTCTAGCAATGAAATGAAATTATGTCATTGCAAAATGTCTGTTGTAGGTAAGAAACTTTAAAATATGTATGGTTAGCATCTATTGGTATTTATGTATTGTTTTGAAAGATTGATGGTTAGCAACTAGTTGCAAAATTATTCTGTTCTGTTAATACTCTGATTTGTGTTCCAGTTTTCGCACGAGCAAAGGGGTTGGGTATTCTGCACATTTTGTTGGCAACTGCTTGATAGTCACTTCACTGAAATCAAAAGGCAAAGGTTTTCAGCACTGTGTAAAATATGATTTCCAACCTCGAAAGGTTAGTAAAAGCCTTGTTGTTTGTATAAATGTGAATATTTCTGTGTTATGACAGTAAAATTGAACTTTAGGACAGAAAAATATGTGCATTCCTAGTACAACCTTGCAGATAGACTCCACAGATTTTGCATAAAAGTTAGATATCTGACTTGTGTGGTATGTTAGATGACTTCTTAAAAACAACTTTTGATTTGAAATTATAGTACTGCTGAATTTGGTGTTCAATATTTAAACAACTGCATACTAATTTATGATAAATTTTAAAATTTAGAATATCGTGATTGAGGTAGTTGGCCACGATAGTACACTTTCAAATATTGCTGTTTCAGGATAGATCCTGCACAAAGATATGAGACTTTATGATTGACTGACCTGCATTGTTGATATATGACTGAGGATGACTTCCTTCTAATTTATGAAAATGAAATTCCTTAGTATTTCACAGATCAGTCCAGGTATTATTAGGAAAGGCATTATAATGCCTTTGTATCGCTCCATGGTGCGGCCGCACCTCGAATATGGTGTTCAATTCTGGTCGAAGCAGGCCATTGTGCCGAAACACGGCCGTGTCGGGTCGCTGTTATGTACATATAATTTTTTAAGTGAATAAATATAAAACAGTTGGTATCCTCATCCATTCTCCTCACTTTTTTGTTTCATGTTCAATTCTGGTCACCACATCTGAAAAAAGATATAGTGGAATTAGAAAAGGTGCAGAGAAGATCAACGGAAATGTTAAAGGGGATTGGATGACTTCCCTATGAAGAAAGGCTAAAGCGGTTAGGGCTCTTCAGCTTGGAGAAAAGATGGCTGAGGGGAGATATGATAGAACTCTATAAAATAATGAGTGGAGTGGAAAAATACTAGGACTAGGGGGGATTCAATGAAGCTACAAAGTAGTAAATTTAAAATGAATTGGAGAAAAAGTTTCTTCACTCAACGTGTAATTGAACTCTGGAATTCATTGCCAGAGAATGTGGTAAAGGCAGTTAGCTTAGCAGGGTTTAAAAAAAGTTTGTATGGCTTCCTAAAGGAAAAGTCCATAGACCATTATTAAAATGGACTTGGGGAAAATCCACTGCTTATTTCTGTATAAGCAGCATAAAATGTTTTGTTCTTTTTTTGGGATCCTGCCAGGTATTTGTGATCTGGATTGGCCACTGTTGGAAACAGGATGCTGGGCTTGATGGACCTTTAGTCTGCCCCATCATGTCAGTACTTATATACTTATGTAGTTTGTGGGTTATGTCCGTTGATCAGTGGATGGAGACAGAAAAAGAAAATAGTTCTTTGTAATCCATCCTATTAGGGTACCGTACACTCTTAGAATCTCAGTACTTCTGTCTCCAGTAGATGGATAAAAGACTTTCCATGCAGCTCATGGTCTAATGTCACTCCTGAACCAGCTTCTCAGCTGTGCTTCGGGTGATCTGGGGGTGCCTTTATTCATCTTCATAACCAGTTATACAGCTGTATCTCAGTTGAGCTGTATGCCTTTTTAGGTATTATGTCCCTAACTAGTTAAACAACTGCAGTTTAGTTTTGCTCTGACGCTGTATCCCTTCAAGTGTTGGGATTGATGGTTGTGTCTTTAGATGTAGTGCCATGTGCTAGGATGCACATGAGACCTTTACAGAAATCACTTCTCTCTCAATGTTTTTTGTAGAATCTGAAGTTTCATCTTATAACATAGTAGATGACGGCAGAAAAGACCTGCATGGTCCATCCAGTCTGCCCAACATGAGTACGCAACTGTGGAACGCATTACCTAATGATTTGAAAACAATCGACGAAATAACCAATTTTCGCAAATCTCTGAAGACTTATCTCTTTAATAAGGCCTACAAAGAAAATCCATAGCCTCAATAAACCACTTCGCCAACCCAACCCAGTTAAGAATGTCTACCTGCTATATTCTCCCACCTAACTCTTTTCTTTTCCCTACTTAATCTTGTTACATCACTAACTGTATCTGATATCCTGGAATGACAACACCATTACAAAACTCTGTAAGCCACATTGAGCCTGCAAATAGGTGGGAAAATGTGGGATACAAATGCAATAAATAAATAAACAAAATAAACTCATATGTGCTACTTTTTGTGTATACCTTACCTCAAATGTTAATAATAATAATAAAATTACTACCTAGGTCTGCACCTGTGCTGCTATGTGCACGTATAAAGAATGGCTGCAGATGCTGCCCGAGAGTCTGGGAAGGTGCATAAAACGTGGGAGAGTTGTTACTGTACTGCTAATTCTGCTCCCCTTATACTATGCTCATCTTATACTACTGGAGGTCAGGCTGTCTTTACTTGTAGCTACACAGCAACAATTAGTCCAAAGGGAAGAGTTTGGAAACCTTAAACTGGATCTGTGTGATGACATGCAAGTCTCACAGGTAGGGGGCACATTGTCTTGACAAATTTGCACAAGTTCAGTGGACCTCAATGGAAACTAACCTTCCTTGTCATCAAGCAGATGAATCCATTACGAGTGGGTTGTGTCCATCAACCAGCAGGGTGAGATAGAGAGCACTGAAAAACCATAGTGCCTCTTGGCCAGCTAGCGCCATCTGCCTCTTCAGTATTCTCTATCTCCCCAGCAGGGTGGTTGCAGCTTGTTCAAGCTCCTTCAGAAAATCTGCCTGGGGTGGCTCCTGTGCTTTTGCCAGTTGTAGCAGGGGTGTTGTGGCTGATGGTGCCCACTTGGCAAATAGGTTAGCCCTTTTCCTGCCTTACCCGGCACCCATGTGGAAGTAGACAAATAGGCAAGCCCTGTCCCTGTCTTTGCCCACGCTGTGGATGCAGGCACATAGGTTCACCCTTTTCCTGCCTTTCCCATACTACTGATCCTCCGGAGTTGGAAATTTGCCTCTTTCGCTGTTGCCTCAAACTTTCCTCACAGCGTTAAAAAAAAAAAAAAAAAAAAAAGAGGTTTTCTTCTGATTGTGCAGCGTGACCGGAGCTCGGAGACTCGGTCTGGTGAGGTAAGAGCATTTTGTAGCTCCTCCGGGGAGGGCCTGCGTTCGGGATGATTTTGGCGTGAATCAGCCATTTTGAATTTCCGCCGCTTTCGGCGATGGCTGCTGAGAAAGTAAAGCGCTGTTCAGTTTGTGACAAGCGCAAATCTGCAGCGGGGCTCTGTAAGGCGTGCTTTTCAGATAGAGCCGGCCCAAGCATGGCGAGCGATGTTCTTTCCCACTCCATGGAGCTGGCAGCGGGCTCCATTTTGGAACAGAAGTCCCGTGCTTCTACAGCAGATGGAGAGATCTTTGCTTGGCAGAGTTGGTTGCCTTGGCTCAACCCTGGCCTCAGGGCCTCCTGTATGTGTTCCCTCCGTGGCCCTTGATAGGGCGAGTACTCCTGCGGATTTGGCTCCACCAAGGAGAGGTGGTTCTCATTGCCCCGGATTGGCCCAGGAGGCCGTGGTATGCGGACCTCCGGCGAATGCTGATAGAGGATCCCCTGCCGTTACCTCTGGTACCGAACCTGTTGTCACAGGGCCCGGTGACCATGGAGGACGCCTGCTGCTTTGGTCTTACGGCATGGCTATTGAGAGGGCGCAATTGAGAGACAAGGGATATTCCAGTAAAGTCATTTCCACTCTCCTACAGGCCTGCAAGCGTTCCACTTCCGTGGCTTATGCCAGGATTTGGCGCCAATTTGATGCTTGGTGTGCTTCTAAAGCAATTACACCCATGCGGGCTTCTGTCTCGCCGATACTTGACTTTCTGCAGGATGGTTTACAAAAAGGCTTGGCCTATAATTCCCTGCATGTTCAAGTTGCAGCCTTAGCATGTTTTCTAGGGAAGGTCGTTGGCCTCTCTCTGGCTGCTTGCCCGGATGTGACATGGTTTCTTAGAGGGTAGCTTTGGCTCCGTCCTCCCGTGTGAGCTCCGTGTCTGGCCTGGAACCTGGGGTTAGTTTTAAAGGCCTGTCAGTGTTCGCCTTTCGAGCCGCTCAGGCGAGCTTTGGAGAAGGATGTGACCTTAAAGACGGTCTTTTTGGTGGCCGTGACATTGGCGAGACGGGTATCTGAGCTCCAGGCGCTGTCCTGCCGAGACCCATTTCTGCAATTCTCAGAGTCCAGAGTAATGGTACATACGGTGCCTTCCTTCATGCCTAAGGTGGTTTCAGCGTTTCACCTAAACCAGCCTATTTTCCTGCTCTCCTTTTCTAAAGAGGAGTTTCCAGAAGCCTACGGGCAGTTGCACCTTCTGGATGTGCGAAGGGCTCTGTTGAAATATCTGTGCATGTCAAATGCCTTCAGGATCACTGACCATCTTTTTGTTCTTTTGTCAGGTCCGCGTAGAGGGTCTCCAGCGTCTAAGGCCACTATAGCCCATTGGCTCAAAGAAGCTATCTTTTCAGCATATCTGGCCGGCCTCCGCCTGAAGCCTTTAAGGCACACTCCACAAGAGCGATTTCCTCTTCTTGGGCTGAAACTGGAGCACTCTCTCTTCAAGAGATATGTAGTGCAGCTACTTGGGCTTCTAAGCTCTCGTTTGGCCGACATTACAGGCTGGATGTGGCTGCCAGGAGTGAACCGCATTTTGGAGCACAAATGCTGGTGCGTGGTGTGGCTTGTTCCCACCCTATCTGGGGATTGCTTTGATACATCCCCACTCGTAATGGATTCATCTGCTTGATGACAAGGAAGGGAAAATTAGGTTCTTACCTTGGTAATTTTCTTTCCTTTAGTTATAGCAGATGAATCCATGAGCCCTCCCTCAGTGGTTCATTATGTGATTTATGTTACTTTTGTGTTCACTTTTTCCTGTAGATATGTTCCCTCATTGGGAGAAGTTGGTAAACAGTCTTCAGGATTTCTGTTCAGTTACAGGAGGATGAGTTCATTCCCTCCAGGAGGATGAGTCCATTCCCTCCAGGAGGATGAGTCCATTCCCTCCTTTGACTTATAGCTTCAGTTTTGGGGCGTTCATCCGCTGTGAGGAAAGTTCATGTTCTTATGCTTTGCGGTGTAACACTGCTTTGGAAGCTTCAAATACTGAAGAGGCAGATGGAGCTAGCTGGCCAAGAGGCACTATGGTTTTTCAGTGCTCTGTATCTCCCCCTGCTGGTTGATGGACACAACCCACTCATAATGGATTCATCTGCTATGACTAAAGGAAAGAAAATTACCAAGATAAGAACCTAATTTTCCCATCTGGAAGCATGGGTGATCCGTTTAGCTGGTCTGGAGTTCTGTCAACTACTTCAAAACAAAGTAGTAAGGAGTCTCTCCAACAATGTGACGACAGCAGCCTATGTCATAAAACAAGGAGGAAAAGTCTGCAAGCAGCAGAGAAGAGATACAGATGTTGATGGATTGAGCAGAGAAGAATCTGAAAGACATCTCAGAAGCATTTGTGGCTGAGATCCAAAATATCTGAGTGGATTACTTCAGCAAGACGTTCTGTGGCTCCAGGATAATGAAGTATAGCAGAGGATGCTTTCATGGAGAGAGGTACACCATTGGGGTTATCGGATCATATACTTGATAGCAATAGACCAGAATGTGAAGGCTCCAGTCTTTTGCAATTGGAGAAAGGATTGGGAGTCAAAAGGAATAGGTGCCTTTATTCAACCATGGCCACCATTGGGTCTTCTGTTTAGTTAGTTATGTATTTCTGCTGTGGCTATTCATAGGTTAGGGTCATTCAAAAGATAGAAAAGCAACGAGGTCTTGTAGTGTTGATTGTTCTGGATTGGCTAATACAGGGACTTCATGTGTCAGGGTTTCCTGGTGCGGGATCCAGCTTGGATATAATACCGTCGACAATATCCACACAAGTAGTAGTGGATCAAAGGGAAGGGAACGTTCTTGCTGGAAACCATGTGACAAAGGAGACAAGGCTTCTGAAAGAATTTCTGGCAGACCTTGGTTCACCAAGTAAGTTTTTTTTTTGTTAAAAAAACCCAGAAAAAAATTACATTAGAAGCCATTTGGGAAGCTTTAATGGGCCTGGAAGCTTCTTTCTCCCCAAAACTTTCTCCTTTAATTCAACAGTCTCAAATCTTATCAGAAAAAATACCAACATTAGAGGGAAATATAATAACTATGGACAAGACATTGGAGATTAATACAAAAGACATACAAGTTCTTCAACAAACACAAGTTAACTTAATTAAAGAAAGTTTGTATCTTCAGAATAAAATAGAAACTTTGGAAAATCAGCAGAGATCTAATACAGTGAGAATGATAAATTTTCCTAAACAGGCTTCAATAGCTCCACTAATAACTTTTAAAAGATATATGACTGAAGTTCTGAAGATACCTGAACAAGCATACCCCCTGGTCTCAATAATTTATCATTTGTTACCTTATAAAAAAAGGAGACAGACCAATTGGTTGATCAGGGGTCTGGAATACCTTTTTATACCTTGGACTTGAACTTAACACAGACTTTGGAAGATGATAACTTGGGTTTAATGGCAACAACTCTTATAGTGACTTTTGTATTACAACCAGTTAGAGATTGGATATTGAAAACATTTTTTCTTCACGGAGATCAGCTTTTCTTGAACTATAAAGTTAGAATGTTTCCGGACGTCTCTAAAGCGACACAAAAGAGGCGTCAAGAGTTTCTTAAATTACGCCCCAAAATTCAATAATTGGGCGATCTCTTTTGGTTGAATTTCCCCTATAAATGTGTGATAAAAATTAAATTCTGTTAAATATGTGTGTTTTGATCCTGAACAATTTAGTTCTTTCTTAGATTCTAAAATAGCCTTGATCCCCCTCTCTACAACCAAGAACAACAATTACATCTACTCCGTAATTTAAGAAGAAAATTCCTGGAGCTCACTTCCAGCCTCCTGTTTCTTTATAGGAAGAATTATTCTTATATTATTCTTTTACTATTCCACAGATATAGTGATATGCCTCCAACTAATTGTGGACTAAAGATGAATACTATGAAAAGTAATATGGAAACTTATATTCTCCCTTTGCCTTTCTTTGGAATTTTATGCTGACCGTTTAGAGAATATGGAAATTTGAATAGAATTATTCATCTTTTCTGTATCAAGATGTGTTCTTGAATGTATTGTAAATCTGCAAAAATAATTAAAAAAAAAAAAAAAAACGTAAAAAAAACTTCTATCCACAAACACGGTAGGGGTATTTCATCACATCCTAGACCTAAGGATCCTGAACAAGTATCTGACCTAGAAAGCAAGATGGGTTCCTTAGGCACCCTCATTCCTATACTAGAAAAAAGGGAATTGGGTTTGCTCTCTGCATGCAAAGGATGCTTATACCCACATAGATACATCTATATCACTGGCAGTATCTGAGATTTGTAGTAGGGAAACACCACTTTTTCAGTATCACTTACTGCCATTTGGCCTTGCTTTGGCATCAGGAGTAGTTACAAAATAGCCTAGCAGTTGTTGTAGCGTTCTCATGCACGCTGGGGATGCAAATGTTTTCCTTACTTGGACAATTGGTTGATCAAGAGCACATTTGAGAAAGGTGCAAAAGAATCAGTGTACATGACCATTCATCTACTAGGGTTTGTCATAAACTATCCCAATTCATAGCTAATCCCATTGCAGAAATTGGATTTCAAGGAAGCTCTGCTAAACAGGAAAAGAGAGGATCCAAAAGTACACAAATCAGCAAAAAAAAGCACAAAAGAGCCTTTAAGAATGGAGCAATGGAGAGTCAATCAAATTATAGAAGCTCTGCTAGACATGACTTTAGCATCTGCATTTCTTCCTCTGTAGTAGATCATAACTCAGTACAGTAATAGTAGAAGTGCACAAGAATCAGTAGGTATCAGGTGTAGAAACATCGAGGATGCTGGGCTACATGGCCTCCTCAATTGATGTAACTCCATGGCATGCCTCAATTTGAGGCAACTAAATTGACCTTGTCTATTCAGTGGTCACAAACCACAAGAAACTTTCAGGGCATCTTATCCTTCATCGCCTCACTGTGGGACTTGCCATCCTTGTGGATGATTCAGTCCAATCTAGCAAAAGGAAATCCCCTTCTAAATTCCTCATATTCAAAAGGTAGTAACAATGAATGCATCTAGCTAAGGATGGGGAGCTCATGTAGATGGGTTCCAACTTCAAAGTCTGGGTCTGCCTAGGAAAAGCTTCATCAGATAAACTTAAGAGTGATCTGGAATGCTCTAAGGACTTATCACATCAAATTATTTTTAATACAGACAACCGGGTTGCAGTATATCACATCAGCAAGCATGGAGAGACTGGTTTATATTTACTGTGTCAGGATGCAGTCAGAATGTGGAAGTAGGCTATCTCGCAAGAGATGCCCCTCAGAGTCACATATCTGGCAGGAAAATAGAGCTGCTATGAGATAGACTGCAACTTCACGAGTGGTCTCCGGATGAGACTGTAGCCCAGAAGATGTTTCAAGAGTGGGACACCTCATCAATAGATTTTTGGCCACTCAGTACAATAAGAAAATCCCTCAGTTCTGCTCCAGACTAGGATCACATGACAGACTAGCCTTAGATGCCTTCCTCATTTATTGGTGGGAGGAATTTCTGTGTGCATACCCTCCAGTACGTCTCATAGCAAAAACTCTAATTAAACTTAAGCAGGATCAAGAAACCATGGTTCTTATCATCCCCTACTGGCTGAGGCAGATGTGTTTTCTTTCTCTTCTGGAGCTTTCCTCCAGGGATTCATGGAAACTGGGATGCTTTCCAACATTGATTACCCAGGATCAAGGGTCCTTACTATATCCCAGCCTTCAGGCCCTAGCCTTCATGGCTTGTATGTCAAGACCTAGTGTGTCTCAGGTTCTGATGACTTTCAGAAGAGTTTCTATTAGGAGGTCTTAACACTTTTAAATGGGAGCATTTTGCTCTTTGGTGTGAGGGGCTCTAGATCCTTTTTCCTGTCTTAAATAAAAACTGCTGGAATACCTTCTATGTTGTTGAGTCATATCTTAAAACCAACTCCTATTAGGGTTCACCTTAGTGCAGCTGGTGCTTATCACCAAATATTTATTTATTGGGATTTATTAACTGCCTTTATGAAGAGATTCACCCAAGGCAGTATATAGCAGGTACAGTTTAACATCAAACTTACAATTTTAACAGCATAACAGTAAAATGTACAAGTATAAACATAAATACAATGAAAGAGGAAAACTTGGGAACAGCAAATTGAAACCTAATACTAAGACTACCATGAATCAGGTTCAAAATATACACATTTAACGACATTGAAATTCAAATAAGAGACGATGCAAGCATAATAGTGATGGAATCTAATATAATAAAAGGCACCCTCAACGTTCTGAGGACAACGTTCTGAAGTCACTCAGACTCCCAGAACGGTTCGTAAGTTCGTGGTGGTGAAGCCACGACTTGCTGCCCCGCCCTCGCGTCAAACGTCATGACGTCGAGGGCGGAAAAGCAACAGAAAAATGAAAGGCCAAGGGGAGGGAACCGGCGTGTTTCCCTACTCCTCCCCCTGCCAAGGAAACGCTGGCTACCAACCGCGCCGCGTGCCTCAGGTAGCCCCGCCCAGACCGCCCGAGCACCACTCTCCCTCCCTCCCTCCCAAGTTCAGCAACGCGCGACGGCGACGTGGTGGGGGCGCTCCGCCCCAGATGTCAGCGGGTGGGGAGTGCTGCGAGTCCGCTCCCGGCGCTGTCCTGCCTTTAAAACCCAATTTGAAGCGCTGGAGTAACAGGCAGCAGCGCCTCGCGTCTGCCCTTCTACTAAAAATCTCTTCGACGACGTCATTGGGCCTTCCCACATTGAGTCCCGCCCTCCTCTCAGGTAACTTCCAATTACCGCGAGGGCAGGTGGGACTCAATGTGGGAAGGCCCAATGACGTCGTGGAAGAGATTTTTAGTAGAAGGGCAGACGCGAGGCGCTGCTGCCTGTTACTCCAGCGCTTCAAATTGGGTTTTTTTTTAAGGCAGTGAGGGTGGTGGGCCTGGGCGGCAGGAGAATGGAGCTGGTAGGTGGGGAGGGACTCAGATGGGAGAAGGGTGTGGGGCTCTCAGGTGGGGGGGAGGGGGTTCTCAAATGGGAACTACACTGAGGTGGGAGGGGTTCATGGATGGGAGAAGCAGAAGGGGGTGGGGAGGGGGTTCTTGGATAGTTGAAGGGGACGGGTGGGGAGGGGACTGGGGTTCTTGGATGGGAGAGACTGGGGAGGGGGTTCTCGGATGGGAGAAGGGGACGGATGGGGAGAGGACTGGGATTCTTGAATGGAGAAGGGGACTGAGGTGGGGAGGGGGTTCTTGGATACTTGAGGACGAGTGGGGAGGGGACTGGGGTTTTTGGATGGGAGAGACTGGGGAGGGGTTCTTGAATGGGAGAAGGAGACTGAGGTGGGGAGGGGGTTCAAGGATGGGAGAAGCAGAAGGGGGTGGGGAGGGGGTTCTTGGATAGTTGAAGGGGACGGGTGGGGAGGGGACTGGGGTTCTTGGATGGGAGAGACTGGGGAGGGGGTTCTCGGATGGGAGAAGGGGACAGATGGGGAGAGGACTGGGATTCTTGAATGGGAGAAGGGGACTGAGGTGGGGAGGGGGTTCTTGGATACTTGAGGACGAGTGGGGAGGGGACTGGGGTTTTTGGATGGGAGAGACTGGGGAGGGGGTTCTTGAATGGGAGAAGGAGACTGAGGTGGGGAGGGGGTTCAAGGATGGGGGAGGGGGTTCTTGGATGCTTGAAGGGGACGGGTGGGAAGGGCACTGGGGTTTTTGGATGGGAGAGACTGGGGAGGGGGTTCTCGGATTGGAGAAGGGGACGGGTGGGGAGGGGACTGGGGTTTTGGATGGGAGAGACTGGGGAGGGGGTTCTTGAATGAGAGAAGGGGACTGAGGTGGGGAGGGGGTTCAAGGATGGGAGCGCTTCATTAAACCCCATACACACACACTCACTCTCTCATCTGGCAGCGCTTCCTGTACCCCCTGCCCCCCCCCCCCCCACACACACACTCCCTCACTCTGTCATCTGCCATTGCTTCCTGAACCCCCCCCCCCTCCCACACACACACATACTCTCTTTCATCTGGCAGCGCATCCAGAATCCCCCACACCCCTCTTCTTCCAAGCTGAACCCCTCCAACACATCCCCCCACCCCACACACACACTCTCTCTCTCTCTTCCTCTCCTCCAGCACACCAATTGCTTAGGTGCAGTGGCAGCAATCTCAGACACCAGAGAAAGAGGGGGGCCTGACACCATAGAGAGAGAGGGAGGGAGGGAGGTATCTCTGTCACACACACACACACTCTCTCTCTCACAGACAATGTGTTTCTGTCTCTCACTCTCATACACTCTATGTCTCACATTGTATCACATTCACTCTCTATGTGTCACACAGTCACTTACATACTCGCTTGGTCTCATACACTCAGTCTCACAGACAATCTGTGCCTCACACACACTCTCATTCACGCACACACTGTATCTGTGTGAAACACACTCTCTCTCTCTATCACACTGTGTCTCCCATACGCAATTGCACACACTCTCATTCTCACACACACACTCTCTCACAGACACGCTCACACCCAGACTCACTCTCTCTCTCACACACACACTCACACTTTCACTCTCTCTATCACACACAGTCACTCTCACATACACTCTCCAAAACATACACATTATGAGGAAAACCTTGCTAGCGCCCGTTTCATATGTGTCAGAAACGGGCCTTTTTTACTAGTATCTAATAAGCACACAATTAGAACATTCAAATAGCATTGGCATGATACTAATGCTTTTCCACAAGAAAGCTTACCATATAGTTGAGGGGCCAAATGCAAATATTTAAATGGGGAGAAGATACGTGGTACAGAAGGTACTGTTAAGGCCTCTTAAAGCATAATATCCTTAAAGCTTTAATATCCAAGAATTATAATCTCCATACACCAGCACACATCCTGAAGCCTCTTTATTTTCTGAAATTTACTTTGTTGAATAAGTGTAGCTAATTTACTCAGTTAGTAGAGCCTCAGAAGTTATTGCCCCAAGGCAAGAGACTTTGTAGTTCTGAGAGCTGTATTGGTGGGTGGAGATGGAAATCTGAAGAAAGGAAGTTTTATTGCAGAGGTGGGAAAGTGGCCAAGTAGATGAAAGCAGTTCAGAGATGGAGTGCTGGGTGTGTGCAGTATCTTGAGAGAGAGAATGAAGGAGAATGAAATAGAAGGTAAACCCATATCTACTCAGCCTTAATTGTTGTTTAAGCCTCCTGCAGTGTCTTGGGAAATCAATGTCATTTTGACCAGTTGATGAAAGCTCCTTTTGAGCCACTAGATACCTGCCACCTGAAGTACTTGACCTTGAAAATCCTGTTTTTGGTATTGATCAATTCAACTTGCAGGGTCAGTTAGCTTCAGGTCCTAGTAGCTGATCTACCTTACACAAAGTATTTCAATAATAGAGAGCTCATATGTGCATACACTTTCTTCCCTAAGGTACTGTTGAAGTTCCATCTTAACTAGTCAGTTGTTCTGCTAACATTTGTTTCCAAAACCTCATGCCTAGACTACAAGAGATCTATGGCCTACCTGGAGCGCGCTAAAGGCTATAGAAAGTCTACCCAGTCTTTTCTTTCTTTTGACCCAAAGAGGATAGGGACTGCTTTCAGCAAATGCATTCTTTCAGATTGGCTGGCAGTCTGCATTTCCTATACCCAGGCAGGCCTGACGCAAGAAGGTCATGTCACAGCTCATAACATTAGAGCTGTGGCTGTGTCGGTTTTCCACTTGAGGTTAGCCTCCATAGTGGAAATTTCCAGAATTGCAATGAGGTCTTCAGTTCACACATTTATATCACATTATTGTTTGGACCAGGACAGTCAGTTTGACAGTTGTCAAGAATTCATTTGGGATTTAGAATCCCAACTCATTTATTTCTGTTCTAGGCTGGCTTTCAAAAACAATTATAATGTTAGTTAACTTGTTCTCCAACCTTGCCTATTGTAAGGCTATCAATCCATTATCACCCCCCCCCTTTTTTTTTCCCCAAAGCCAGCCTCTAGCTAGGGAGTACTTCAAGTGAGAAGATTGTTTTCTCCAAGTACAAGCAGAATACTAAGTTGCTTACCTTCACTAAGTGTTCTCCAAGGTCAGCAGGATACGTTATCCTCACATACCCTCTGTCCTGTTGAATTCCATTAGGTATACTCAACTGGCTAGGGTTCCACACAACAGAGGCATGTAGAAAGTTTTTTTTACTGAAAGTGGAGAGCCCTTCCTGTACATTGGCTTCTCCATTGTGAGTATATGTATCCTGCTGTCCTCGAAGAACACTTGCTATAGATAAGTAATTTGTTTTTGATTCATGAAAACTTTGCTTATAGGGCAGTGCTGCTCAAAATTTTTCCGGCTCCGACACCATAATCACAGCCACAGTGACCCTCATGATCCCCATTGAGGTACATCATGTCATGCTTATAGAGTGCCCACCAGTTCATGATGCCAAATGCTGTATATGCAACACCATTTGGGATTGCGACCCACAGTTTGGGAAGCACTGTTAAAGAGGATATGGATTCATTCTAGATCTGTTCATTTTTTTGCTGGCAAGGAGAGCGATTCATTCTGTATACAACAGAATGTTCAAAATTGTTACTTTTTAAAAATTGACATTTGAAATTTTATATATATTTACAGTGTTGTATAGTAACTAAATGTAACAAGTCCATAAACCACTACTAAATGGACTTGGGAAAAATCCACAATTCCAGGAATAACATATGTAGAATGTTTGTACGTTTGGGAAGCATGCCAGGTGCCGCTGTCGTGGACAGGATGCTGGGCTCGATGGACCCTTGGTCTTTTCCCAGTGTGGCATTACTTATGTACTTAAGTAAATGTTTTGTCACTTTTATGTATAAAGAAGTACAGGAAACATTTGTTTTTTATTTTTATTGAAGTAATAACTTCACTAGTTTATACTATTTTTTACTCGGTTACATCTGATGCTTGCAGTTAAAACTAAAAGCAGAAGCAAGATATAAATGATAATTCCTTGGTAAACCAAATGAAACAGCAAAGCCTGGAACAGGATTTTGCTATTGCAAACCTCATCACACAAACAATGGAACATTTTTAAATTTTGCTGTTCACTGAATATACTCTAGGAGAACAGTAGAATTGCCTGTGTTTGTTGAACTGGTTACTGTTTTCCAGCCAAACAGAACAGTGATGGATTGAGTGACTTTGAAACGGAAATGAAGCTGAAGCTGGTTGCAGGTCTTGGTGAATAGACATATGTCCTCTATCACAATAAGCTACTGGTCATCCAAAGGAAAATTTTACATTGGGGTGATTAACAACTGGATTGATAGTCTTTAGAGATGAAGTCCACTTCTTTGGCCTTAAGACTGAAGGGTTCTCACACATTTGTCATTTTTGCAACAGTTCACAAAGATATTCAGAGTTTGCTATGAGACAAAAAATTGTTAGAACAAGAACAGATGATGATTCCAACTTTGTGAAAAGCCTTCTCTGTAATTGGATACCATGATGATGATAATGAAGATGCAAGTGATGAATTAGACCGCAGTACTTCTAATGTAAATGATAATGATGATATGATCTTTGATTTATGGAAGCCAAGTGTTTTAGACAGATTCCTTTGATCAATACCTGCAGACCAAGTCAGAAGACATTAGAAATATTGCAGTCTGGTCTGATATGAAGGAACTTTTTATGAGACTGAACAATCCATTTTCTGCCAGTGCAGTTGTTGAACACTGGTTTAGCTGTGCTGGATTAATGCCTCACAAGCACACCTGCATGAGTGGCAGTCATTTTCAAAATTTAGTTTTACTAAAAGCAAATTGGATTGAATTGTAGAGCAATAAAGTTGTTGGAATAAAACTGTTAACATTGGTTTCTTTCATTGTATTTTTGGTACTTTTACTTTTTACTGAAAATGTTAGGCAGTAACATTTTTTATTTTCACTTATGTACATTTTTAAATGTGTTCACTGTACTTTTATGTAAGTATTAAAATATACATTTATTTTAGACTTCCGGTGTGGTCCAATGCCTAGGAACAAGTGTCTGCACATTTGTTGATTCACTTGCTCCCCTAGTAGATTTACTTACACTTTCCATCTCCTAAAGTGGTTTTCTGGTGTTGATAATATATCTGCTCCAAAGGTTAAAAAGATTGATTTGGTCTTTCATCCTGCCGGCAGTGCCAAGTGTCCTAAGCAAGAGCTACTGATGCCGATCAAGATGGCCATTGCCATGGGAACTGTTAGAACTGATGGAGCTGGTTCTCACTTAACTGAGCCAGATCAAACTAATGATTCAAGGAAGTACTCAACAGGTTCTAGATCTCAAAAACAGTCTGGCGAATCTGAGCACCCAGATACAGACCTTCAGTGAGCAACAAGGCCTATTGGATGGTTGAATATTGCAATTAGAAAATGAAGTGTGCTGTCTTCAGTGTCAAAATAAAACTATGGAGCTCATTCATTCTGAATTGGAAGAGGCCAACAATTGCAGCCGCCAGAGTAACTTGCACATTCTGGGCCTTCCTGAGAGCTTGAAAGGGTTGGACACCATAATGTTTAGAGCAGTAGATCCCGAATCTTCTTGGCTTGCAGTTTCAACAAGCATTTGATGTGGAGTATGCTCATTGTACTTCTGGTACACGACTGAACGCCATGACAGGACCTCATCATTTTATCCTGAAAGTTCTGCACCATCCTGAAATGTTGGATATTGACTAAAGTGAAGGCTACTCTGAATTTCTCTTGACAAGGGTCTAGAATTACCATTCTTCTGGATTTTTCTCCAGCAGCTGGCCAAAAAAGAAAACAACTTCTGTCTTTCAGAGCGTCTCTGATATCAACTAGGTGCTCAATATGGATTGTTTTATCCTGCTCGCCTTCATGCCACATTTGTGAATCAGACTCTCACTTTTGAGGACTCAGAAATGCTAAAGAAATTTCTGATCGAGCAGGGGCAAGTATTTAAACGGTGATTGTCATGCTGTGTATTTTGCTTTATTAACTGTTGCCTTTGGAGATAGATGCTATTATAATATGCTTACTAATTTCTAATGGACGCTTCCTTTACAGGATTCTGTGCTATTTGTGTAGATTATTGCTTGATTTTTTTTTTTTTTTTCCTTTTGAAAGAGGAGCAATAGCAACTACATGTCAGGATGCAGGGGACCACTTGGGAGGGTACGTAGATGGTGAGCCTTACTGGGTGTATGTGTATTTGCTTGTGTGGATGGGGGTGGGAATGGGTGAACATTTTGAGTATTTTTTTTACTGCAGGGCGAGGACCTCTTTTTCTATTTCTCTTTGTTATATGTCCATCGCGCTATAGCCACCTTAGGCAATCATATTCCATACAATGGGTGTGTGTGTTTGGGGGGGGGGGGGGGGGTCTTAACATTTTTTTTTCACTTAATATTTGAAGAAAGCAAAGATATAGCTCTTTTGCAGGAGACACATTTATCTGCTTCTGAATTGCTTAAGTTGAGAACTAGATGGGTGAATGTATTTATGACCCAGTTATGGGTAGAAAATGTGGAGTTGCCATTTTGCTCAATAAAAATTTCAGCTTACATATCCTTGGGTGGAAGGTTCGTGATAAAGGAATATGGGCTTTGGTTAGGTTGAAGGTGTGGCATAAAGAACTTAGACCTCAACATGTATCCTCTGCAATAAAGGCCGGACGGGAGAGCGGGGGTATGATAGACGTTTAAATACCTCCATGGCATTAACATACAGGAGGTGAGCCTTTTTCAAGTGACGGAAAGGTCTGGAATGAGAGGACATTGGATGAACTTAAGAGGAAATAGGCTCAGGAGTAACCTACGAGGACGGTAATTGGATCAACCATCACCCCTTTGGTATTTTAATAATGCCCTGTTAAAAAATCCTGCTTTTCTTTCCATTATATGACAAGTTACAGAGGAATATTTTCATTTTAATGATGAATCTCTGGTAGGAGTGGAGACAATATGGGATGCCTTCAAGGCTACTATTAGGGGTGTCATTGGCTGTACTACCCAACTCAGTGCTTCCAGACAGTCTCAGTTAGTTGCCTTAGAAACAGATATAGCTACTCTGGCATCTCTATTGAAGTGCGAATGGGATAATGTAATTTTATACCATTTGTTGAAAAAGTGTTTTGATTATGATCATATTCTGAGTGTCAGACCCAGGGGAGATGTATTTATTCAGGGTTCCATACAATATCTAGCTGGGAATAGAGCTGGCAAGGCTCTTGCCTCTTATCTCAAGGAAAGAAAGAAAATTAAATCTTATTTTTTCCATTAAAGTCATGATGGTCACTCGCTCACTCAACCTGTCCAAATAGTGTCACGATTCTTTCATTACATAACAAATTATATCAAATGGAATGTAATTCCTCTGCCTCTGAAATTGATTCTTTTTTAGAATGGATACAAAGCCCTAAGCTCTCTGAGAAATGGAAACAGCAGTTAGAGGCCCATAATGAAATACAAGCAGCCATTAGCGCTTTTAAGACAAATAAAATTCCTGACTTGGATGGCTTCACTGCTGAGTTCTTTTTGGCCTTTTGGGAGGAGCTGACCCTATGTATGTTAAAACTCTATAATTATTTTCATCAAATTGGTTCCATGGCTTGCTCTGTTACTGATGCTATTACTGTTGCACTCCCCAAACTGGGTAGGAACGTTTTAGAGGTTTCAAACTACAGGCCCATTTCCTTAATTGGGATGGAAAAAGCTATAGTAGGCAGTCATTTTATAAACCCTATGGCTGTCCTCATTCAACAAGATCAGATTGGTTTTATACATCATAGACACTGCTCTAACAACACTTGGTTATGTTTTCAGCTGGACATGGATTGCCCCCACCTTCTTAGTCTCAGATGCCGAGAAGGCCAACTGCGTTGAATAGCCCTACATGTTTTGAACCTTGAGATGGTTTGGTTTTGGAAAGGTTTTTCTTAACATGGTTTGTGTGCTCTATTTCAATCCAGTGTCTTGATTATGTATTAAGCTAACTCCTATAATTTGCACAGAGGTACTAGACAAGGGTGCCCTTTGTCATCCTTGCTATTTAACTTTGCATCGAAACCTTTACTATACACCATTCTGCAATCTAGAATGATCGCTGACATCTCTTTTTTTAGTGAGGTGGAATGCAAACTATCAGCTTATGTTGATATTCTTTTGTACCTTCCTTCACCAGAACTAACATAGCCTACTTTATTACAACTTAGTGACACTTTTGGCATGTTTTTGGGGTACCAAATTAACTGGGCTAATGCCCACTGCATTAGAGAAATGTTTAATGAATTCCCATTCCAATGACAAGGGGCTAAAATATCTTGGTATGTATCTTTTCCCGGAGTTTGGATCAACAATTGAGTGTTGAGCAGAGCTCTACCGAATTGCATATTTTATTATTCGGCTGAATACAAATAATGAAAAATACTATTTGGCCAAATACGAATTATGAGCATTGAGATTTAACATAATAAAAGAAGCAACGTGAAATCAGAGATTGTGTGTTTATTTCAGTAGGATTTAGCACAGTAAAGCCCTGGATTATTCATATTCAAATTTAAATTACTATTCAGCCGAATACGAATAATGTAATTGGAGCTGAATCAAATTGAATATGAATAGCCCTAGTAACAAGGCCCGGTTGATGAAAAAAGTGAAAATTATGCTCCCAATGGGCGCCCTTAAGTCTTAGCTGGTGGGATTGTGTTGGTACTGTAAAATGGCAATAGCACCAGTTAAGTACAGTATGTGTATGATACCTATTTTTTCATCTGGATTTTACAAGAATATAGAAAAACAGCTTGTGGTGTTTACAAACCTAGAACTGCAGTGCTATCCTTATATAAAACTACTACTACTACTACTTCTTATCATTTGTATGGTGCTACTGGACATGAAGAGAGAGTCCCTGCTTGACAGAGCTTACAATCTAATTGGGACAGACAAGCAGGACAAATAAAGGAATTACTAAGGTGGGAATGCTAAAACATGGGTACTGATCAAGTGAGTAAGGGTTAGGAGTTAAAAGCAGCATCACAAAGGTGAGCCTTTAACCTCGATTTGAAGATGACCAGAAATGGAGCTTGACATACCAGCTCAGGAAGTCTATTCCAGGCATATAGTGCAGCAAGATAAAAGGAATGGAGTCTGGAGTTAGTGGTAGAGGAGAAGGGTGCAGATAAGAGAGATTACTCAATGTACGGAGTTCCCGAGAAGGAGTGTAGGGATAGATAAGAGTGGAGAGGTAGTGAGGAGCTGCAGAGTGAATGCACTTTTAAGTCAATAAGAGGAGCTTGACCAGTATGTGAAACAGGGAGCCAATGAAGTGACTTGAGGAGAGGGCTAATATGAGCATAATGACACTGGCGGAATATTGGTTGTGCAGCAGAGTTTTGAACAGATTGAAGGGGAGAGAGATGAACCTTTGAGAATCAAGTTGCAAATAAGTGAGAGGTTGTAAGAGTGTGAATAAGGGTTCTGGTAGTGTGCTCAGAAAGGAAGGGACAAATTTTGGTGATATTATAGAGGAAGAAATGACAGATGTTAGCAGTCTGTTGAATGTGTGCAGAGAGAGAGTGAGAGTAGTCAAAGGTGACCTCAAGGTTACAAGCTGATGAGACAGGGAGGATGAGCGTGTTATCCACAGAGATAGAGAATGGGGGAAAGATGATAAGCTCAGTCTTGGTCAAGTTTAGTTTCAAATGGCGGTGAGACATCCAGGCAGCAATGTCAGACAGGCAGGCTGATATTTTGGCCTCAATTCCTGCTGAAATTTCTGATGTGGAGAGGTAGATCTGGGAGTCATCAGCATAAAGGTGATACTTAAAACCATGGGATGTGATTAGAGTAACAAGAGAGGACGTATAGATGGAGAAAAGAAGAGGTCCCATGACAGATCCCTGAAGTACACCAATTGATAGTGGTATAGAAGTGGATAAGGATCCACCGGAGTGTACACTAAAAGTACGATGGGCGAGAGAAGAAGAAAACCAGGGAAGAACAAAGCCCTGGGCGAGAGAAGAAGAAAACCAGGGAAGAACAAAGCCCTGGAATCCAAGTGAAGACAGCGTATGAAGGAGTAGGCGGTGATCAACAGTGTCAAAAGCAGCAGATAGATTGAGAAGGATGAGGATAGAATACAGACATTTGGATCTGGCGAGGAACAGGTCATTGGAGACTTTAGCAAGTTCTGTTTCAGCTGAATGAAGAGGGTGAAAGCCAGATTGAAATGAATCAAGAATAGCTTGAGATGAAAGAAAGTCAGGACAATGGCGGTGAACAGCACATTCAAGTATCTTGGATAGGAGAGGGAGAAGAGGCAGTAGTTGGAAGGACAGGTAGGGTTTGAAGGAGGGCTGAGAGAATGGACTAAAGGATGGGAGAGGTGGATGTGACTTGGTTGACAATTCAAGTTTAATCATGTGAACCTTATCATGAAAGTACTCAGCCAGAGTCTGGGTAGAAAGTGAAGGGGGAGTTGGAGATGAAGGTACCTTGAGGCGAGAGTTCAGTGTGGCAAAGAGATGTTGAGGGTTTGAGCCAAGAGAATTTTTCAGCTGAATATAGTAGTCCTGTTTGGCAAGTAAAAGAGCAGACTGGAAGGAGGTCGGCAAGAATTTGAAGTGTATGAAGTCAGCATGGGCACGGGATTTCAGCCAAAGGCATTCGGCAGAGTGGGCACAGGAATGTAGGCAGTGGATCTTAGAGGTCAGCCAAGGCTGGGGTTTGGTATGCCTTACAGAACGGGGAGTGGGAGGAGTGAGAGTATCTAGAGCAGAGGAGAGAGTAGTATTATAGGAAGAGACAGCCTCATTGACGGACTTGGATAACATATTGGTTGAGAAGAGATTTGAAACAGTGGAGGACAGAGTAGAAGGATCAATAGATTGAAGATTCATAAATGTATTGGTTGAGATTGGATGGGACTTGGGGGGGGGGAGGGTGTTTAACGGTGAAAATTATCAGATGATGGTCAGAGAGCAGAACACTTGAGGTGCAGAAACTGGAGAGCGAGCAGTTGGAGAAGTAAGATGAAGACATTGGCCATTCTGGTGAGTGGGGGGTAGTGGAGTATAGTTGAAGATTGAAAGAGGATGTTAAAGCGAGAAACTGAAAACATAAGAGTCAGAGGGATTATTAGCATGAATGTTAAAATCCCCAAGAATGAGGGAAGGAGATAAAGGTTCAAGAAAGAAGGAAAGCCAGGTGTCAAAGTCAGTGAGAAAGGAATAAAGGGACTTAGGGGGTCAATAAATGACTGCTACTCAGAGAAGCAGAGGAGTGAATAGACGGATGGAGTGAACTACGAAGGAAGAAAAGCAGTGAGACAGATGGAAGAAGAGGTTGAAATTTACAGGAGAGTGAAAGTAGTTGGTTGAAATCTACAGGAAGGTGAAAATAGTAGCCCAAAACCACCTCTGCGGCCAAATGGGTGAGGAGTATGGGAGGAAAGATAACTTCCATGACTCAGGGCCGATGCTGATGCAGAGTCTTCAGGGCAAAGTGAAGTCTCAGGGAAAGCAGATGGACAGTACGAGAGATAAAGAGATTGTGGATGTAGGAAATTTTATTGTAGACAGAGCGGGCATTCCACAGAGCACATGAGAAAGGCAGGGTAAGAAGGGGGAAGGAGAGGAACAGAAATTAGGTTGGAGATATCACAGTATGACCTGCATGAATAGTATGAGAGCTGATGTGGAAGACCAGGAGAGAGGCATGACCGAAGCGACGAAGGCGAGATGTACTCAGATAGAATGTAGATGGTTGAATGGAAGGAAGGAAATGTTGAAGATTAAGAGCTGAGAAGAAGGGAAAAGTCAAAAGAGGTGGTGAGATGATGAAAGCAGAAGGTGGGCAATGTGTTCCTGCAGTATACAGTGGTTTCAGATGGAGAAAGAGATTAGGAAGGGACAGTACCAAGAAAAGAAAGTGTACTGGAGCCACAAGAAGTGACTGGGAGAAAATACAAAGTGTATAGAGAAAATGCGTGGCACCTAGAGGGAAAGGCCCTGGGAGGATCAGGGTTAACCTGGGAGTCGACCTGGAGAAGGCTGTGAGGATATGCAGATGGACTGCAAATCCTCCACAGCAACTAGAAGGCAGCTGGTGGGAGCGCTGGGCACCTGGAGCGAAGACCCTGAGCGGTTCGCAGTGCACCTGGGAGTCACCCGAAGAAGGCTGTGAGGATATGCAGATGGGCTGCAAGTCCTCCACAGCACCTGGAAGACAGCTGGTTGGGAGCAGTGGGCACCTCCACCATGCACCTCCCAGCCAAGAAAAGGCTTACCAGGGGTTCGGCCGAAGGCAGCATTCCTCCCCCTGAGGGTCACCTGGGCAGAGTTAACGCTCAGAGGAACCAAAATAGGCTCTATTTCTCTGCAACACCAAATAGGCAAACAGCAAAGCAGACAGGAAGATGTTCAAACAAATCTTTATTGAGTGAGTTCCAGTCTTGACGTGGCCGTGTTTCACCAAATAGGCTGCATTGGGCATAATATTGACAACTAACCATGGAAAAACAATTTCTTCCCTGGAATCAACCAACATTCAATATGTCTTTACTTCTTAATCACTTCTCCAAGCCTTACTGTGGCAAAGCCACTCAGCTTCACAACTCAGCACTTCTTGGAGACTTGTCAAAGATTGATTTTTTTTTTTCAGAGCTATGGACGAAATATATCAACTACTGTTCTTGCAGTGTTTTAAATGGATGCAACTGCATTACTGCATCCTGGATCTCTGAAAGCGACAACAAGGATTATGAATGTTTTGCTTTCGTTGAGAGTGAAGGATTTTCTGCTTCAGCCTTTTATACATACATATATATGTCAGAAACCTTATTCTGTTCTGTGTTCTCTATAGGACATATGGGCAGCTGAAACCTAGACATCCATCTCTGAACCACAATGATCCAACTTCTGGCTACAGCTCGTGCAATGTACTGTCTCTGCTGTATTAATACAGTTGCTCTATTTCATAGCACATAGAATGGTTTGGACTCCAGCACTACTTTGTAGGATGAAGCTCACTACTTTCAGCCTTTGCTGGCCATTGGCATTGGGCATGCTGGACCACATGCTGTTTCACTATTTGGATTCTGTCTGCAAATTTTGCTGATTTATATGTTCTGTTTTTGGCATATGTTGTTGGCATAGTGTAGAAATATGCTGTCCCTTGCTCTCAGTGAAATACAGGCCAATGGCTCAGGCTAAGAACTAGGCCTGTAAAAATCAAAGATCACTTCTGACACAAATTACATTTCACTGTAGCAAGTGCTGAAATGAGGTAATTGAGAGCCGATAGAGGTGGGGGAATCTGCTCTATAAACAAATAAGCAAGACTGGCACCTGCAAGAAGTCACGAGCAAAGATGTTTTGGCTTCATGAAGATAGTACTGGGTCAGCTGCACCCTGAATGAGATCATCCAGGGGGGGCTAGAGGAAGACTTGGGAACATGTGAAGTCATTCTTATCAACTGATAAGGACCAAAGAGTTCTGGTGAGAAAGCTAGGGTCCATTAGGATGAATAGAGTCAGAAGGGTATAAAAAGGGCAGTCTGAAGGGTGTTAAGGCAGAAGGCTCCAGAAGGCTGAAGAGAGAGATCAGACTGCACCTGCTGTGTGAAACGATGTCCCATCATGATCCAGAGATGAACGTCTAATGTGCCTGTACTGCTTTTGGTAAGATTTTAATAAACTATCTTATATCCCAGTGAGTCCTTCTGAGTATGGAGCTTGTTAATTCCTGGACTGTGTAAGAGCAGTCTGGGGGAATATGAGGTCAAAATAATTGGTGGGAACACGCAAATTATTTACAATAGGCAGTGATTCTGTTTGCTATACAATCTTTACTTGCCTGTGGGGTGGAAAGACGAGGAAAGCTTTATCTAGAATTCTGAGCACCACTGCAATTTAGGACATTTTAAAGAACTGGAAAAACTTTTCAAACCTCGGTACTGGTGGAACTTGGTATGTTTGCTATGTAAATATGAGGCTATAGCTGCAGAATATTCCAGTAAGATTAGGCAATGTACAGATGTTTGGTGTCTCTTTTGTTTTACATAATCCACTACTTTACGGAATTTAATTGTGTGATACATTTGAGTATGGGGAGGTTGGGTTTTGGTTTGGATGGGATTTCTCACTTTAATTTTTTTGGGCTTTGAATCTTGAAACAGTTGTGTGTTTTAAGTACTGCAAAATGCAATAAAGTTTTCTCTCTCTCTCTCTCTCTCTCTCTATCTATCTATCTATCTATCTATCTATCTATCTATCTATCTATCTATCTATCTATATATATATATATATACACACACACACACTTATTTTTATTTTAGTACTTTGAACAATACTGTATAAGTATACTAGATCTGTTTGACATCACTCAAATTATGTGTGCTTGATAGTACATAGAAACAGAGAAAAAAAATGACAGCAGATAAAGACCATAAGGCCTATTCAGTCTGCTGGTCCATACCATCTTTACCCCATTTTCGACATTTGTTGAAAGCCTGTTTGTTGAGGGGGCTTTTACTTGGCCTTCCAGTTTCCAGCCCATGGTTCTAGCCACTAGGCTGCTACTCTGCTCCATTTGTACATGAGTATTTTATGATATACATGGCAGCTTCATCCCTTGGAATATCTGTGCACCTGATTTTTTTTGTGTGTGTGTCTGTGTATAACCCTGTGCAATTTTATAAAATTTTGGATTTAGCACTCTCCTTTTTAGTAGTAGCTCAAGGCAACTTACATTTAGTTATAGCAGGTAGTTCCCTATAGGAGGGCTTACAATTCAAGTTTTTACTTAAGGAAATTTAAGGTAAAGAGACTCCCCCAAGATCACAGGGAGCTTTAGTGAGATTTGAATTCTGGCTTCCCAGGTTCTCAGCACACAACTTCATTTCAAGAGACTTTTTCTCTTTGTAAAACATGCTTAAATTATATTTGGTAGAGCAGCTTTGCTTTTGTTTTTTAACGTAAGGCAAATGAGTATCTTTAAATTCATATCACATATTTATTTATTTACTGATTGCTGGATTTTAGAAGTCTGATAACCTGTCTTTTTTGTTTCTTTTAGTGGTATATGATCAGCATTGTACATATCTACAACCGCTGGAGAAACAGTGAAATTCGATGTTATGTCAATGGTCAGTTGGTATCTTATGGCGATATGGCTTGGCATGTGAACACAAATGATGTAAGTAAGCATTATTTTCTTTGTTTCTTGTAGAAAATATCTTTTTTGGATGAATTTTATTTCATCCTGTAATTGGACTTCAGTAGCAGTGAAACTGGATGGTTTGTGAATAATAGTGAAATGATGTTAATCCCTTGTCTTGTATTAGTGGATATTTCCTTAAAATATTTTGATGCAGCTGCATCTTTTGGCATCCATTTCCTTTGAAAGCGGTCTTTCCTGGAGCTGTGATGCAGCTAATATGGATTTTATTTTTTTGTGTATGTGTTTTAACATAATCCTTCTTTTTAGTACTTCTGCTATGTACCTAATGAAAATAAATTATACTTTTTGGATTTTAGAAGCTCTCACATTTCAAACATCTGTAGGAAACCTTTTTTATTTTTTTTTTTAATTTTTAAAATAATTCTAAATAGGGAATGTTTTCCTTTGCCAGAGGGGCTAATTTGGCATGCAGAGAAGTTCACTAAAGAAGCTTATTAAAGGAATTATCCTCTTGAAGCTCTCTGCTTATTTCACTTGGACTTTGTTCATGTATAATTTTTTTTCCAGTGGATTATTTGGAAGTAGGGGGATGAAAATGATAAAGGGGATGGGATGTCTTCCCTATGAGGAAAGGTTAAAGCAGCTAGGCCTGTTCAGCTTGGAGAAAAGATGGCTGAGGGATGTTATGGTGGAAGTCTATAAAATAATGAGTAGAGTGGAATGGGTAGACGTGAATCGCTTGTTTACTCTTTCCAAAAATTCTAAGACTAGGGGGCATGCAATGAAGTTACAAAGTAGTAAATTTAAAATGAATCAGAGAAAATATTTCTTCACTCAACATGTAATTAAACTCTGGAATTTGTTGCCAGAGAATGCAGTAAAATCAGTTAAGTTAGTGGGGTTTAAGCCTCCTGAAGGAAAAGTCCATAGACCATTATTAAAATGGACTTGGGGAAAACCCACTTATTTCTAGAATGAGCAGCATAAAATGTATTATACTATTTTGGGATCTTCAAAACGGAAATAAAGCGTCCAAGTACAGATGTGTGGCTAGGCAGGGCGTATATTATGTACAGCACCATAAACATCCATATCAAAGTACAGTCCCATAAACATATATAATGGAGTGTGCCTCTGTGGGAGTGTCCAACACAGTTGGAGGGTGTCCTTGCATTGTACGTCTACTGCAAAAGCAAAATTTCAGTGTACCACTTCCTCTCGGCCTGACAGTGTCCCAGATCAGGACAACATTACAGACATTACCTGGCTTTCAGGAGAGACCACATTTCTCTGATGAGGAAAGCAATCTCATGGCAGTCATCTGTGTCTTCCACTAACGCCAGCTCTTTTGCCGGCATGGAAGAATGCCCCTCCATGACCAAGCCATGCATGTATGCATAAGTATAAGGCATCACCTGGAAAGGTCCATTGAAGTTGCAGAAGCCCTGTTTCTAAAACATGCAAAGCACACTCTTGTATCATCTCGATCACAACAACTCGGACCCTAGTCTGATATGTGACATGATAGTATATATCAGTGGAAGTGCACAAAATCACTGTACATTAATGGTACTGCCATAAATATCACACAAGAATGAGAAACTGTGGAAGGACAGACACCCGGAAGACTGGCCTATATATTCATGTTAGTGAAAGGAGAAAAAAAGTGGTAATATTAGCCACACTCGTGTACACCCTCCACACACCAATGAGTCCTGAACATCAAGGAAACCACACCTACTGGAAGGTGCCAGATCAGCTGAGAAAGCACTGTGATCTCTCCATCCTGTATATTACCAATCCTTATAATGAGATCCCTTAGTTTCATGCTAGTTACAAATCTGAATAATACCAATATAAAGTAACTACCTATTTCAGTTCTTTATTCATATCAAACTTTACATATATAAAATCCGCTTCTGAATTAAATCAGATTCTTCTGCTTCTCATGCATTCCATCCATCCACTCCATACCACTTCTCTCATACTGCTGATTCAAACTCTCTACTCCTTACTACTGCTTATTCACGTCCACTTTTCCCTTGGAGACAGTATGATACATTTACATCAGTATACCAGTATATAACCACTATTGTCATCACAACTTATGTAACCCTCTTTGTTGCTGATGAATATACTGTGTATTGGGTCTAATTTTCTACTTCAGTTCATTCCGTGCTGAAGCGCTACTTATGTACTCAAACGTGATGTGCTTCCATCAAAGTTATAGTGTAAACATTCTTGAAAGGATGTTATAACAGTTCTCCTTTATTCTCCGAGGACAAGCAGGCTGCTTGTTCTCACATGTGGGTTGATGTCTGCGTCGGCCCAGCAAACAGCACTTTTGTCCCAAGCAAAAAATATAAAAGTTTTGCCAGAGTCTTCTGGCGTGCGAATCTCGCGGATGACTTCCTGCCTGTCGCGTGAGCGTGCCCCTTCAGTTTTCTTTTCTCCGCGCTGAGGAGCGGTAGGTTTTTATCTGCGCTCCTCTCAGGCCCAGAAAAGAGTCTTTGCGAGTTTTTTCACTTTTTGTGCTATATATTTCTTTAATTTACTTCAGTTGTCAGTTTAAAAAAAAAAAAGTTCCTGTAGTGTCTTTTAGTTTAGTTCACTTTTAAAGTTTCCTTTGTTTTTTCGACACGGCCGGCTTATTTTCTTATTTTTTGTGCCCCTTTTTCTGTTAACTGGCACAATCGCGTCTTTTGATTTCGCCGAAGCCGTTTTTCCTTCCATGTCATCGAAGACACCCAATAACTTCAAATGTTGTACTCGTTGTAACCGGACCATCTCAGTTACTGATACCAGCCGTATAAAGAAATGGACCCAAGCGTCTCGAGAAGCCCAACGAGAAAAGCTTTTTGGGGCTCGGTCCGGTCATTTGACATTGACATCGGTACCGAGGTCGGCGGGAGCAGAGGTAATGTTTGCTGATAGACCAATTCGCCCTGGGAGCAGTGAGGCGTCGAGTGGGTCTCCACCTGCCTCTAGGCCTCCTGTTATGCAGGCTCCCTGGGACCGACCTTCGTTGGACCCGGCCCTGAGGAGAAGTGAGGATTCTATGTCCTCAGTACCGAGGAGTCTCGATGACTGGCTTTGAGTGAAGGCGAAGAAGCACTGTCATTGTTCTCCTTCAACTCATGGTACCAGGAGCTCCGGGACGCCAAGAGAGTCGGCACCTGAGAAGCGTCGGTACCGAGAGGATCGCTCCCCCTCGATACAGGAGGTGCCTATGCTTCGGTCTTCTAGCAGCCCGGTACCTGCTCCCGAGCCTCCACAGATTCTGACACCACCTGTTCCACCGACCCTTTACCCTTCCCCGATGGCGCTTTCGACGAGCACATCCGCGCCTTGTTTCCAGAACTGGATGGACTGCTATGTCAGTCAGCTTTGGTGTCGGGAGTGCTTGCGCCTTCTGTATCGTCTGTTGCAACGGTGTCTGGCCCTTTTCCTGTGGTGAGGTCCCCGACTGTGATGCCACCTGCGGCATCTGCATCGGCTGCCACCCAGGTCGACTCTCCTTCGACATCGGTAGAGGAAGCTTCGTCTCACTCAGAGTGGGTGTCGGTTCCTCGACGTCGAGGCAGGTTCAGTGTCAGAGTACCTTAAGAAAGGGTCTTATCCGATACTGAGCAGGAGCGTTCGTGGGAGTCAGAGGAAGATCCTAGGTATTTTTTTCTGATGAATCCTATGGTATGGGATTCACTCTGAACCTTCCCCTACACCAGAAAGGAGACTATCTCCACCGGAGAGTCTTTTCTTTTCCTTTTTTGTCCAGGAAATGGCTACGGCTATTCCCTTCCCTGTGGAGGTTGAGGATGAGCCCAGGACTGAGATGCTCGAAGTCCTGGACTATTCTTCTCCACCTAAAGAGGCTGTAACAGTTACTCTGCATAAGGTACTGAAGGAAGTCCTTATGGGAAACTGGTCGGCCCCTCTGTCTGACACTGTGGTCCCGAAGAAAGCTGAATCCCAGTATCGGATCCATGGTGAACCTGGATTGATGAGGTCTCAGTTACCACACAATTCTATGGTGGTGGACTCTGCCCTCAAGAGAGCCAGGAGTATTAGAGACTATGCTTCAGCGCCCCAAGGCAGAGAAGCTAGGACTCTTGATTCTTTTGGGAGGAAGATGTATCATGCCACTACGCTCGCTGCCAAGACTGTCATACCAGCTTTTCACGAGCGTCCACTTGTGGGACTCGATAAGGCAACTGTCTAGCTTGGTTGATGCACTTCCTCTGGAGCAGGCTGAGCCTTTTTGCCAGGTGGTCTGGCAGCAGAAGGCTTGTCAAAAATTCCTGGCCAGGGGTACGTTTGATTGATGTAGCATCCAGGATCGCTGCTAGGGGTATAGTGATGTGTAGACTCTCATGGCTGCGTGTCTTTGACCTGGATCATTCTGTCCAGCAGCGAATGGCATTTGTTCCTTGCCGGGGGGACAACCTTTTTGGTGAAAAAGTAGAGGATCTTTGTTCATCAGATCAAGAAGCATAATGATGCTATGGATTCACTCTCCCACCGGACGTCTTCTGCTACTACCTCCTCATCTAGGAGATTTTTTTGGGGGAAAGAGGAGGAGTGCTCCCCATTCCTATTATAGGCCTAGGTACACACCTGCTTCTCGGCAGCCTGCCCAGGCTCAGCCCCAGCGTGCTCGTTCTCGTCAACAGCGTGCGTCTAAGGCCCATGCTGCTCCCCAGCAAAAGCAGGGGACAGGCTTTTGACTGGCTCCAGTTATTATAGCCACAGTAAAAGTGTCTGCACCGGATGACTTGCCGGTTGGGGGGAGGTTGATATTTTTTCACCAAAGGTGGCCTCTCATAACCTCCGACCGGTGGGATCTTCAAATAGTCCAGTCAGGATACACCCTCAATCTGGAATCCAAACCTCCAAATTGCCCACCAGGAGCTCATTGGAGGTAGTGCCGTGGGCTGCGTACCTATGTGACATCTACAGCTCTTTCTTCTCGGCAGGTGGCATCCTGTGTCCCAGGAGTACCAGCTGTGTCTTCCATGGCTGTTCTTGTGACGCCTGCGCATGAACTTGTGGCCCCGCAATTCCTCCCAGTGGGAGGGATGCCTTGACGCCTCTGCAGTGTATGGTGGTGGTTATGGACTCGAGTCTCTCGGACTGGAGAGCCCTTTTCCTCCTTCTTCCTTCTCCGGGACGGTGGATGGGACAGGGGACGTTGTGGCCGATCTCCCGCCTGGACCTGCTTTTGGTGCTGTTCGTTTTCCAGCCTTTCAGGACACATTGAGGGGCATAATCGAACGCGAATGCCCATCTCCTTGGGCGTCTATCTCTGAGAACGGGTATGTGAAGGGGCGGGACAAACCGTATTTTCGAAAAAAATGGGCGTCCATCTTTTTTCCCGATAATACGGTATGTGCCAGCTAAATGCATTGGATTTGTGCGGATTTGAGCTGGGCGGTATCGTTTTTCAGCGATAATGGAAACCAAACGCGCCCAGCTCAAAAACGAACAAGTCTAAGGCATTGGGTCGTGGGAGGGGCCAGGATTCGTAGTGCACTGGTCCCCCTCACATGCCAGGACACCAACCGGGCACTCTAGGGGGCACTTGTAACAATTAAAAAAAAATGTTAACTACCTCGGAAGTCCATAGCTCCCTTCCCTTGGGTGCTGAGCCCCCCAAATCCCCCTAAAACCCACTCTCCACAACTCTACACCATTACCATAGCGCTTATGGCTGAAGGGGGGCACCTAAATGTGTGGGTACAGTGGGTTTTGGGAACGGGTTGGAGCGCTCCCATTTATCACCACAAGTGTGACAGGTAGGGGGGGATGGGCCTGGGTCCACCTGCCCTGAAGTCCACTGCACCCACTATCTGCTTCAGGGACCTGCATACTTCTGTGATGGAGCTGGGTATGACATTTGAGGCAGGCATACAGGCTGGAAAAAAAAGTTTTTAAAGTTGTTTTTTTTGGGTGGGAGGAGGTTAGTGACCACTGGGGGAGTCACGGGTGGTCATCCCCGATTCCCTCCGTTGCTCGTCTGGTCATTTAGGACACTTTTTGGGGACTTGTTCATGAAAAAAAAGTGACCCAAATTCGCGCTAAAAACGCCTTTCTTTTTTCAATTATTGGCCGAGGATGCCTATCTCTCCTCGGCCGATAAACATGCCACAGTCCCGCCTTAACCGTGCCTCCGACATGCCCCTGTCAACTTTGGCTGTTTCCACGACAGATTGCAGTTGAAGACACCCAAAATCGTCTTTCGATTATGCCGATTTGGGCGCCCACGGGAGAAAGACGCCAATCTCCCAGTTTGGGTCAAAATACGGGCGTCTTTCTCTTTCGAAAATAAGGCGGATTGTGGGCTAGGCGATGCTTGTGCTGTCTCTCCTGCCTGGACCTGCTTTTGGTGCTGTTCGTCTCCTAGCCCTTCAGGACACGTAGCAGGCCAGGTGGTGCTTGTGCCTTCAGAGAACATAATGGCGATGGCTACTTCTTCGACAGAGTGGGACTCAGTCGGGCCGTGGCCATCAGGGTGTGTCGCCTCTATTGAGTGGGCAAAGGACCTTGTGTTCCGTTTCTCCGTGGTCCACTTCATGGGCTTTTCCTACGGTGAGTTCTCTTTTTCTGCCGTCTTCTGGTCTTAGCAGAATGGTTATTCCGCACCAGTGCTTCCCCAGTTTGATCTCAGGTTTTCATATGTATATGAGAGATTTGCATGCCCTACCTCCATGGTATGTAAATTTATCTCTCATACATTTGTTGCAGGTATCCTGAAAACCTGACTGCCTAGGTGTGTCCCAAGGACTTTGTTGAGAACCCCTGTTTTAGAGTGATGTTCTTTGTGACTTTGTGGATGATTTTCTGGTTTACTCTTAGGCTTTTTTCCCCCGTAAAACTGCAACCACGATCTAATCCGTTTTTATGCTGCTTTGCCTCATGCTTATAAGATTTGGATTGTTCATGCCAGAGTTGGTGTTACTTATCCTTTTCCTAATATTTTCTAGTGTTTCTGCCAATGTTGGTGCTTTGTTGCTCTTGTTGCTTTGGGATCTTCATTCCACTCTTTGTGCCGCGTTACCCCTATGGTACTGGCTTGGAATCTTCATATCATTGTCAAGGCCCTTTGCCCCTCTTTAGCTTCCATGTAGTCTTCATGCCCATGTTGTCATCTTGGAGTGCTGTTGGCTCTGTGGCAGATACCTACCAGCAGTCTTTAAGGAAATGAAATAAAAATGGATGGAAACTGAGAGTGCAAACTTGTTTTCTGCAATGATTTGAATGAATCCAAATACAGTATATTGAACTTTAAGATACTTATGTTGGACCTATTAAAGTTGTTGGCTATCTATCTAAAGCAGTTAAGATTTCTAGTAATAATTTACCATAGTTAAGTGAAAATTGTTTCCTCAAGTTTGCAGGTAACGTCATTTCTCCGAGGACAAACAGGCTGCTTGTTCTCACTGATGGGTGATGCCCACGGCAGCCCTGAGGTCCAGAAATCTTCCTAGCAACAAAGCTTGCTAGAGCCTTTGGTCATGCGCCATCTTCCCGCCCAACTCGCGGGGACATCAGTTCCTTTTTGTCTGGGGTGGGGAGAGAGACTGTGTTTTTGTCCCTCTCACCTCGTCCTGAGGAGCCTTCGACTTTTTTCACGTCTTTGCGAGGTGTTTTCTACTTCTGTTTTCATTCTCTAGCTTCTTGGAGCTGTTTTCTTTAAAAAAACAAAAACAAAAAAAAAAACCTTAGACTTCTAGAGTTTGGCGCGCGCCTAAGTTTTGTTTCACCGCCGTTGCGGCAGTCTTAGGCCGCCGTTCGCACTTTCTCCCTTTCTGTGCCCTTTTTGGCAACATTGACATTTTTGATCTCGCTGCCGCTATTTTTCCATCGATGACATTGAATATTCGCAACGGCTTCAAGAAGTGCGGTCGATGCCACTGGGCGATCTCAGGTTCTGATCCACACGTGTCGTGTCTTCAATGCCTTAGGGCTGAACATCGCCCCGCTGCCTGTAAACTGTGTCTCGGTTTGAAAAAGAGAACACAAGTGGCGAGACAAGCTCAGTGGGACCGTCTGTTTTGAGCTTTGCCCGGAACTTCGGTGTCGACGTCGACCAAGGTACCGAGTTCAGCGGTGTCGATTTCGGCACCGGAGCAGGCATCGACTTCGGGAGTGCAGGTTATGGCTGTCTGCAGACCTCTACACGCTGGGAGTAGTGAGCCATTGAGTGGGTCTCCACCTATCTCGAAGGCTCCTGCTTCGCAGGCCCATTGGGACCGACCTTCGGACCTGACCCCGAGGAGGCGTTTGGATTCAACGTCTTCCTCGTCGGTACCTAGGGGTACCGATGCCATGCCAAGGGCGAAGGCCAAGAAGCATCGGCACCGGTCCCATTCTCGTCATGGTACCGGGAGCTCCGGGGTGTCGAGGGACTCGGCACCCGAGAAGCGTCAATGCCGGGTGGACCGCTGCCCCTCCATATAGGAGGTGTCGATGCATAGGTCGATGGACAGCACGGTACCGCCTCCTTGTCCTATGCAGGTTCTGCCTCCAACTCCTGCACCGGCTTCCTTGCCTTTTCCGGTAGAGACTCTAGACTAGCGCCTCTGAGCCGTCCTTCCAGATCTTCTGGAGGGGTTGATGCACCAGTCTGTTTTGGTACCGACGGTGCTTGAGCCCTTGGTACCATTGGCAGAGGCTCCGGCTGGCTCCTTGCCCCTGGTGGGGTCCCCGACAGTGGTACCACTTGCGGCACCGGTCTCGACTCCCCATCGACGGCGTTGGAGGAAGCTTCACCGCAGTCGGTTAAGGAGTTGACTTCTCGATGACACCATCGAGGACATCGTTCCTCGGAGTCGAGACGGGCCCGGTTTAGGACTGCTGTTTGAGAGCTTTTGTCTGACACCGAGGAGGAGGCCTCATGGGGGGAGGAAGAAGATCCCAGATATTTCTCTTCTGAGGAGTCTTGTGGTCTTCCTTCTGACCACACTCCCTCTCCTGAAAGAAAGCTTTCTCCGCCAGAGAGTCTTTCTTTTTCCTCCTTTATCCATGAAATGTCTGTTGGCATTCCCTTCCCGGTGGTTACTGAGGATGAGCCCAGGGCTGAGATGCTCCAGGTACTTGACTATCCTTCTCCACCTAAAGAGTCGTCCACAGCCCCTTTGCATAAGGTTCTTCAGGAGACTTTGCTTAGGAATTGGACGAAACCTTTATCTAATCCCACCATCCCTTAGAAGATTGAGTCCCAGTATAGGGTACATGGAGAGCCTGAGTTGATGAGGACCTAGTTACCTCATGACTCTGTGGTTGTGGACTCTAACCTGAAGAGAGCTGGCAGTTCCAGAGATTTTGCCTTGGCGACCCCGGGGCGGGAATCTAGAACTCTTGACTCCTTGGGGAGGAAGGCCTACCAGTCCTCTATGCTCATCTCCAAGATCCAGTCTTACCAGCTCTACACGAGGATCCATACGCGGAATAATGTGAAGCAACTGGCGGACCTGGTGGATCAGCTTTCTGCGGAGCAGGCCAGGCCTTTTCAGGAGGTGGTCAGGCAGCTGAAGGCATGTCGTAAATTCCTGTCCAGGGGTGCTTATGACACTTTTGATGTTGCATCCAGGGCCACTGCTCAGGGTATAGTGATGCGCAGACTCTCATGGCTGCGTGCCTCTGACCTGGAGAGTAGGACTCAGAAGCGGCTGGTGGATGTCCCTTGTCAGGGGGGATAACATTTTTGGCGAGAAAGTCGAGCAGGTTGTAGAACAGCTCAACCAGCGCGTTACTGTCCTCGACAATCTCTCCCACCAGGCGCCTTCAGCATCTACCTCAACTGGTAGACGTTTTTTCAGGGGCAGGAGGAGTGCTCCTTATTCTTATAAAAAGCATAGGTACGCTCTACCTTCCCGACAGCTTGCTCAGCCCCAGCGCGCTCGTTCCTGTCAACAGCGTTCGCCTAAACGGGCCCCTGCAGCTCCCCAGCAAAAGCTAGGACGAGCTTTTGACTGGCTCCGGATCAACGTAGCCGCAGTAATTGTGTCCATGCTGGACGGCTTACCGGTCGGGGGGGAGGTTGAAATTTTTTCACCAAAGGTGGCCTCTCATAACCTCCGATCGGTGGGTTCTTCAAATAGTCCGGTTAGGATACACCCTTAATTTCGCTTTTACACCTCCAAATTGCCCACCGGGAGCTCAGTTCTTAAGCTCCCAGCACAAGCAGGTACTTGCAGAGGAACTTTCTGCCCTTCTCAGCGCCAATGCGGTCGAGTCCGTTCCACCCGGGCAGGAAGGGCTGGGATTCTATTCCAGGTACTTCCTTGTGCAAAAGAAAACGGGGGATGTGTCCCATCCTAGACCTAAGGGCCCTGAACAAATTCCTGGTCCGAGAAAAGTTCAGGATGCTTTCCCTGGGCACTCTTCTTCCCATGATTCAGGAAAACGATTGTCTATGTTTTCTGGACTTAAAGGATGCTTATACCCACATTCCGATACGTCCAGCTCACAGGAAGTATCTCCGATTTCGTCTTGGAACGCAGCATTTCCTGTATTGTGTACTGCCCTTTGGCCTGGCCTCGGCTCCCCGGGTCTTTACAAAATGCCTGGCGGTGGTCGCAGCGGCACTATGCAGATTGGGGGTGCATGTATTCCCTTACCTCGACGACTGGCTGGTGAAGAGCACCTCGGAGGCAGGAGCTCTACAGTTCATGCAGATGACTATTCAACTGCTGGAGCTACTGGAGTTTGTTTTAAATTACCCAAAGTCCCATCTCCGTCCAGTTCAAAAACTAGAATTCATAGGAGCTCTGCTGGACTCAACGACGGCTCATGCCTACCTCCCCGAGACGAGAGCAGACCATCTTTTGTCTCTCGTTTCCAAGGTCCGAGCGTCTCAGCAGATCACAGCTTGGAAGATGTTGAGACTTCTCGGCCACATGGCCTCCACAGTCCATGTGACTCCCATGGCACGTCTTCATATGAGATCAGCTCAGTGGACTCTAGCTTTCCAGTGGTTTCAAGCTGTCGTGAATCTAGAGGATGTGATCCAATTGTCCACCGGATTTCGCAACTCTCTTCGGTGGTGGACCATTCGATCCAATTTGACCTTGGGACGCCCATTCCAAATTCCTCAGCCACAAAAAGTGCTGACGACGGATCATCTCTCCTGGGGTGGGGAGCACGTGTAGATGGGCTTCACACTCAAGGACTTTGGTCCCTCCAGGAATCAAGGTCTTCAGATCAATCTCCTGGCGTTGCGAGCGATCTGGAACGCTCTGAAGGCTTTCAGAGATTGGCTGTCCTACCAAATTATCCAAATTCAGACAGACAACCAGGTTGCCATGTACTATGTCAGCAAGCAGGGGGTCACCGGATCTCGCCCCCTGTGTCAGGAGGCCATCCAGATGCGGCTTTGGGCCCGCCGCCGAGGCATGTTTCTCCAAGCCACGTATCTGGCAGGCGTAAACAACAGTCTGGCTGACAGATTGAGCAGGATAATGCAACCTTATGAGTGGTCGCTAAACTCGTGTGTGGTGCGCAAGATCTTTCAAGTGTGGGGCACCCCCTTGGTGGATCTTTTTGCCATTCAGATCAGTCACAAGGTCCCTCAGTTCTGTTCCAGATTACAGGCCCACGACAGACTAGCGCCAGATGCCTTTCTCCCCAATTGGGGAGAAGGTCTTCTGTATGCGTATCCTCCCATACCTCTGGTGGGGAAGACTCTGCTGAAACTCAAGCAAGATCGAGGAACCATGATTCTGATTGCTCCTTTCTGGCCGCGTCAGGTTTGGTTTCCTCTTCTTCTGGAGTTATCTTCAGAAGAACCATGGAGATTGGAGTGTTTTCCGACCCTCATAACTCAGAACGAAGGGGCGCTTCTGCATCCCAACCTCCAGTCTCTGGCTCTCACGGCCTGGATGTTGAGAGCGTAGACTTCGCCTCTTTGGGTCTCTCTGAGGATGTCTCCCCAGTCTTGCTTGTTTCCAGAAAAGATTCCACAAAGAGGTGTTATTCTTTCAAATGGAGGAGGTTTGCTGTCTGGTGTGATAGCAAGGCCCTAGATCCTCGCTCTTGTCCTACACAGACCCTGCTTGAGTACCTTCTACACTTGTCCGAGTCTGGTCTCAAGACCAACTCCGTAAGGGTTCACCTTAGTGCAATCAGTGCTTACCATCAGCGTGTAGAAGGTCAGCCTATCTCTGCACAGCCTTTAGTTGTTCGCTTCATGAGAGGTTTGCTTTTGTCAAAGCCCCCTGTCTGACCTCCACCAGTGTCATGGGATCTCAGTGTCATTCTCACCCAGCTGATGAAGCCTCCTTTTGAGCCACTGAATTCCTGCCGTCTGAAGTACTTGACCTGGAAGGTCATTTTCTTTGTGGCTGTTACTTCAGCTCGTAGAGTTAGTGAGCTTCAGTCCTTAGTAGCCCACGCTCCCTATACTAAATTTCATCACAACAGAGTAGTCCTCCGCACTCGCCCTAAGTTCTTGCCGAAGGTGGTGTCGGAGTTCCATCTGAACCAGTCAGTTGTCTTGCCAACATTCTTTCCCCGTTCACATACCTGCCCTGCTGAACGTCAGTTGCACACATTGGACTGCAAATGAGCATTGACCTTCTATCTGGAGCGGACTAGCCCATTCAGAGACTGGGCTGACTCTAGAGGGTCATGCCACGGCTCAGTGTTAGAGCCATGGCAGCGTCAGTGGCCCACTTGAAGTCAGCCACTATTGAAGAGATTTGTAAGGCTGCGACGTGGTCTTCAGTCCACACATTCACATCTCATTACTGCCTTCAGCAGGATAGCCGACGCGATAGTCGGTTTGGGCAGTCGGTGCTGCAGAATCTGTTTGAGGTTTAGAATCCAACTCCATCCCCCCTAGGCCCAATTTTATTCTGTTCCAGGCTGCACTCTCAGTTAGTTATGGTTTTTAGGTCAATCTATGTTATGTCCTTGCCGTTGTGAGGCCCAATTTACCTTTTTTGTTGTTTTGAGTGAGCCTGGGGGCTAGGGATACCCCATCAGTGAGAATAAGCAGCCTGCTTGTCCTCGGAGAAAGCGAATGATACATACCTGTAGCAGGTATTCTCCGAGGACAGCAGGCTGATTGTTCTCACAAACCCGCCCTCCTCCCCTTTGGAGTTGTATCTTCTCATTTTGCTCTTTGATCTAACTGATGTCCCCGCGAGTTGGGCGGGAATATGTCCGCGTAGTGCGCGTGCGGGGGTGCGCGTGACCGAAGGCTCTAGTAAGCTTTGTTGCTAGGAAGATTTCCGGACCTCAGGGCTGCCGTGGGCGTCACCCATCAGTGAGAACAATAAGCCTGCTGTCCTCGGAGAATACCTGCTTACAGGTATGTATCATTCGCTTTCCAAGTATTGGAGATGATCTTGATTTTCTGATGTAAACGGGATCGACTGTTGTTGGATAAGTAAAAGTCTGATAATACGGAAACACTGCATAAACCCCTCAAATACATAAACAAAGGTTCAGAGTTCCTGATGTTCAAAAATTATTCTGAAACAATATTTTTAATAGCGATAAATGTGATTGTCACTGGGGGGTGGGGGGAGGGGTGGAGTTTGTCGTATATGCTGGATGGTTGGAACTATGTACATCTTTTTACCTGCCTGTAGGATGGACATTTTTTCAAAAGCCCATTTCTACAAGTAAAGCACTGTTTTAGCTGAGGAAATGATGTGTAAAATTGCTCTCCCTGTGTTAGACAAACTGTTTGCCACAAACTAATATATTGTATAATAGTTTGTGAATTCTTTGTTCTTATACCAAGATTTGCAACAGAGTGGACACCCCGGAGGGAGTGGAAAACATGAAAAAAGATCTGCGGACGCTAGAAGAATGGTCTAACGTTTGGCAATTAAAATTCAATGCGAAGAAATGCAAAGTGATGCATTTAGGGAGTAGAAATCCAAGGGAGATGTATGTGTTAGGCGGGGAGAGTCTGATAGGTACGGACGGGGAGAAGAGGGATCTTGGGGTGATAGTATCTGAGGACCTGAAGGCGACGAAACAGTGTGACAAGGCGGTGGCCGTAGCTAGAAGATTGCTAGGCTGTATAGAGAGAGGTGTGACCAGCAGAGGAAAAGAGGTTTTATAATACCCCTGTATAAGATGTTGGTGAGGCCCCACCTGGAGTATTGTGTTCAATTTTGGAGGCTGTATCTTGCGAAGGATGTTAAAAAAATAGAAGCGGTGCAAAGAAAAGCTGCGAGAATGGTATGGGATTTGCGTTCCAAGACGTATGAGGAGAGACTTGTTGACCTGAACATGTATACCCTGGAGGAAAGGAGAAACAGGGGTGATATGATACTGACGTTCAAATATTTGAAAGGTATTAATCCGCAAATGAACTTTTCCGGAGAGGGGAAGGCGGTAGAACGAGAGGACATGAAATGAGATTGAAGGGGGGCAGACTCAAGAAAAATGTCAGGAAGTATTTTTTCACGGAGAGAGTGGTGGATGCTTGGAATGCTCTCCTGCGGGAGGTGGTGGAAATGAAAACGATAACGGAATTCAATCATGCGTTTGATAAACATACAGGAATCCTGTTCAGGAATAGATCCTCAGGAGCTTAGCCGAGATCAGGTGGCAGAGCCGATGGTGGGAGGTGGGGATAGTGCTGGGCAGACTTATACGGTCTGTGCCAGGGCTGGTGGTTGGGAGGCGGGGAAAATGCTGAGCAGACTTATATGGTCTGTGCCAGGGCTGGTGGTTGGGAGGCGGGGAAAATGCTGGGCAGACTTATACGGTCTGTGCCAGGGCTGGTGGTTGGGAGGCAGGGAAAATGCTGGGCAGACTTATACGGTCTGTATCAGAGCTGGTGGTTGGGAGGCGGGTATAGTGCTGGGCAGACTTATACGGTCTGTACCAGAGCTGGTGGTGGTAGGCGTGGTTGGGAGTCGGGGATAGTGCTGGGCAGACTTATACGGTCTGTGCCCTGAAGAGGACAGGTACAAATCAAGGTAGGGTATACACAAAAAGTAATACATATGAGTTCATCTTGTTGGACAGACTGGATGGACCGTGCAGGTCTTTTTCTGCCGTCATCTACCATATTACTATGTTGTTCATTTTTTTTGCTTCTTTGTATTTTCTCAGTAAAGATTGGTTTTGATTTGTATGTTTCTTACAGTTTGTGCAATATCATAAACCAGAATTTCCTAAACAGTGTGCTGTCATGAAATCCACATTTGGAGTTGTGATCTGATCAGGCGCACCATAGGATGTTATTATCCTGTGTTGTCCGGGGGGTGGGGGGTGGGGGGTGCTTACTGCAGCCAAGTGATTTGTAGTTGTGGTTGTAGAAAAATTGGTTAGTATTGTTATAAATTGTTCTTAAGGATATCGCAGGTCAATTTCTATATAACTACTGTTAAATTCTATTATTTCAGACCACTCATCATACACAGATTAATGTTTTTTCTTTTCTCTTTACAGAGTTATGACAAATGTTTCCTTGGATCTTCAGAAACTGCTGATGCAAATAGAGTATTTTGTGGTCAACTTGGAGCAGTATTTGTTTTTAGTGAAGCCTTGAACCCAGCACAGATTTTTGCAGTACATCAACTAGGACCTGGCTATAAGGTAGTCAGTACTGTTTAACTTTTTTCTTGGGGAAAAAAAAGATCTTAGTTTACTATCAGTTTGGATTTTGATCCAAACACGAAGCTGAATCATTGCTAATTTGAACGTTGGATGTATTTAAAGCTGGTTTTGATAAAGGGCTGAGATATTTTTTAGTGTCCCTTGATATATCAGCAGCATTCGATTCTGTAGACCATCAGATTTTCCTAGAGATTAGAATTGATTGGAATTAAGGGTGTAGTTTTGCAATGGTTCTCCTCTTTGTTGCAGAATGGACAATTTTGTGTTATCAGAAACCAAATCTATTTTAGTATATATGCAATCAAGTATATTACAAGTTTCTGCATTATCTGCTACTCTTTTTTTTTGTTGTTGTTGCGACCTTTATCCATATTAGGAGGTTTAGGATTGCAATATAGAATTTGTCCAACTGGTATTCAATTTTTCTTTCAATATGAATCTACTATGTCAAATTCTATTGGAAATGTATATCTGTATTTGAAAATGTATGATTGAAAGCAAATACATTGAAATTAAATGATGAAACTCAAGTTTTATTTTTATCTAGTTAACCAGTAGTAGGTGTTCCAAAGTATTTTGAGGTTGATGAACAGAAAATTTCACAGTCCGCACGTGTTTTAGCAACCTTTGGATAGTTTTGTATCATCTGCAAATTTAATCATCTCACTCGTGTTCCGATTTCCATATAATTTATAAATATGTTAAATAGCACCGCTATTTGAAGGACAATCTTTTAGCTCTAATATCCTCTTTTACTTCACCTTTTAACCATTCTGACTGTCGTTTTCTCTTCTTTCCACCTTTGCAAATACGTGGAATGCATCTGCTCTGGGCTTCGAGATGGTATTTTTGAATAATGTCCATGCCTGATTTAGTGTCCTAACCTTATCAGGTGGTCCTTTTCATTTTATTATAGTTGCTTTTTCAAAAATTAAATGCAGCTACAGTAGAAATCCTTTGCAGGTTCATCCCTGATAGTAGCTCAAACTTGATCATGTTATGATCACAGTTTCCTATGGGACCCAACCTCCATCTCTCACGCTATGCCCTGCACGCCACCAAGGACCAGATCCAAGACAGCTCCTCCTCTTGTCAGTTCCTGGACCAGTTGTTCCAAGAAGCAGTTATTTGTTACATCTAGAAATTTTATCTCTCTGGCGCACTCCCTCATGTAACATTTATCCAGTCAATATTGGCGTAATTGAAATCACCTATTATTATAGTGTTGCTGAATTTGCCAGTTTTCCTAATCTCTGTAAACATTTCTTTATCCGTCTGTTCGTTATGTCCCGGTGTTTGGTAGTACAGACCTACAAGAATACTCCTTCCATTCACTCATGGAATTTGTACTGATAATGATTCAATGCTGCTATCTGTTTCATGTGGAATGTTTATTTTATTTGACTCAATTCCTTCTTTAACATATAGCACAACCACCACTCCGATTTGATTCTCTCTATCATTGCGATATTGTCCTCTTTCCACCAAGTCTCTGAGATGCCTATTATATCTACCTCATCATTTAGTGCTGTATACTCTAACTCTCCCATCTTATTCTTTAGGCGTCTAGCATTTGTATACAGGCACTTCAAATTGTGTTTTTTCCTTTGATCTACAAGCTTCTTAAAATTTGAAGGGGATAATGTGCATCCTTTATCCTGCTGTCTCATTAAGCACACCTGGCTTTCTTTCAGCATTGTTGAAACATCTCTGCTGGGATTCCTTAAATGTCCTGTTTCAATAGTATCATTCAATGATGCTCCACACTGAATCGTCGAAGCAACATAAGCACTGGCAAGTCAGATGCAAAGCGTTAATAAAGAAGGCTAAAAGAGAATATGAAGAGAAACTTTTTGCAGAGGCTAAAACTCACAGTAACAACTTTTTCAGGTACATCAGAAGCAGAAAGCTTGCAAGGGAATCCGTGGGACCATTAGATCATGAAGGAGCAAAAGGGACGCTCAGGGAGGATAAGGCTATAGTGGAGAAAGTGAATTTATTTATTTATTGCATTTGTATCCCACATTTTACCACCTCTTTGCAGGCTCAATGTGACTTACAATACATCGTGATAAGTGGAAATACAGTTAGAAAATATACAATTACTGGTACAGAAGAATCTTGGGTAACATTATAGTAAGAGACATGATAGTATATCAAGCAGATATAGTAAGACAGTTCTGAATATATATGAAGGAATTATATATGTTCATATTTGTTACTCTTTGTGGTACGCCTTGTTAAAGAGATGGGTCTTCAGTAGTTTGCGGAAGTTAGTTAGTTTGTAGATCGTTTTTAGGTTGTGCGGTAATGCGTTCCATAACTGTGTGCTCAGGTAGGTAAAGCTAGATGCATGCATTAGTTTGTATTTTAGGTCTTTGCAGTTGGGGAAGTGCAGATTAAGGAATGTGCGGGATGATCTTTTAGCATTCCTGGGTGGTAGGTCTATCAAGTCTGACATGTAACATAGTAACATAGTAGATGACGGCAGAAAAAGACCTGCACGGTCCATCCAGTCTGCCCAGGCTGGTGCATCTCCGTGAATGATTTTGTGAACCAGAGTGCATATTTTGAATGTGATGCGTTCTTTCAGTGGGAGCCAGTGTAGCTTTTCTCGTAGGGGTTTAGCACTTTCATATTTTGTATTACCGAATATGAGTCTTGCTGCAGTGTTCTGGGCTGTCTGAAGTTTCTTGATTATTTGCTCTTTGCAGCAGGCGTAGAGCGCATTGCAATAGTCTAGATGGCTGAGCACCATTGATTGTACAAGGTTACAGAAAACGGTTCTTGGGAAGAAAGGTCTTTGCTTCTGTCTTTATGGATGAAGATGTAAGAGACGGAAATGCTTTTCAAGGGTGATGATGCGGAGGAATCTCGGCGAACCTGAAAGGTGTACTGAGCCAAATTGACAAATTAAAGAGTAGTGAATCACCTGAACCGGATGGCATACATCCAAGGGTACTCAAAGAACTCAAGCATGAAATTGCTGATCGGCTGTTAATAATATGTAACTTGTTATTAAAATCGTCCGTAGTACCTGAAGATTGGAGGGTGGCCAATGTGACTCTGTTTTTTAAAAAGGGTTCTATGGGTGATCCAGGAAATTATAGACAGGTAAGCCTGACATCGGTGCGGGGCAAAATAGTGGAAACTATTATAAAGAATAAAATTACAGAACACATAGGGAAACATGATTTAATGGGACAGAGTCAGCATGGGTTAAGCCGAGAGAAGTCTTTCCTCTCCATTTGCTTCATTTCTTTGAAGGCGTGAATAAAACATGTGGATAAAGGTGAGCTGGTTGATGTAGTCTTGCCTCTCCATTTGCTTCATTTCTTTGAAGGCGTGAATAAAACATGTGGATAAAGGTGAGCTGGTTGATGTAGTGTATCTAGATTTTCAGAAAGCTTTTGATAGTTCCTCATGAGAGACTCCTGAGAAAATTAAAGAGTCATGGGATAGGAGGCAAGGCTCTGTTGTGGATTAGGAATTGGTTATTAGACAGAAAACAGAGGGTAGGTTTAAATGGTCATTTCTCTTAATGGAGGAGGGTGAACAGTGGAGTGCTGCAGGGATCCGTACTTGGACCGGTGCTGTTTAACATACCGTATTTTTCGGACTATAAGACGCACTTTTTTCCCCCCAAATTTGGGAGGAAAATGGGGGGGGGGGGGGGTCTTATAGTCCGAAGGTAGAGATTTCCCTCCCTCCCTCCCTCCCTCCGAGTTCGGGATCGCCCGCCCGACCTCCCTCCCTCTGAGTTCGGGATCGCCCTCCCCCCGGCCCTGTCACCACTTCTCCCTACTCACGTCACGCGATCTTTCCTGGTGGTCTAGTGACGTCGAGGCAGGAAAGAGCCCCCTCTTTCCTGCCCAGCGCGCTGCTCTCTGTCCTCCTGTATGCAGCCTGACGGTCTCGGCGAGATTCAAAATGGCCGCCGAGACGTCAATTCTCGGCGGCCATTTTGAATCTCGCCGAGACCGTCAGGCTGCATACAGGAGGACGGAGAGCAGCGCGCTGGGCAGGAAAGAGGGGGCTCTTTCCTGCCCCGACGTCACTAGACCACCAGGGAAGATCGCGTGACGTGAGTAGGGAGAAGTGGTGACAGGGCCGGGGGGAGGGCGATCCCGAACTCGGAGGGAGGGATTCGGACAAGACGCACCGGAGCACCTAGGTTTTAGAGAAGGGAAAAAGGAAAAATGTTTTTTTCCTATTTCCCTCCTCTAAAACCTAGGTGCGTCTTATGGTCCGGTGCGTCTTATAGTCCGAAAAATACGGTATTTATAAATGATATGGAGATTAGAATGATGAGTGAGACAATCAAATTTGCAGATGATACAAAACTATTTAAGGTTGTTTAAACACGTTAGGACTGTGCATTATTGCAGGTAGATATTAGGAAATTGGAAAATTGGGCATCCAAATAGCAGACGAAATTTAATGTGGACAAATGCAAGGTGATGCACATTGGAAAGAAGAATCTGAATCATAGTTGCTTGATGCAGGAGTCTATCTTGGGGGTCAGCGCTGAAGAAAAAGATCTGTGTGTTGTTGTAGATAATACGCTGAAATCTTCTGCTCAGTGTGCGGCGGTGGCCAAAAAAGCAAACAGGTTGCTAGAAATTATTAGGAAAGGGCTAGTGTATAAGACCGAAAATACTATAATGCCTTTGTATTGCTCCGTGGTGCATACGTGAGTATTGCATTCAGTTCTGGTTGCCGTATCTCAAAAAAGATGTAGCGGAATTAGAAAAGGTTCAAAGAACAGCGACCAAAATGGTAAAGGGATGGAACTTCTCTCGTATGAGGAAAGGCTAAAGAGATTAGGGCTCTTCAGGTTGGAACAGGGACGTATGAGAGGAAATATGATTGAGGTCTACAAAATCCTGAATGGTTTAGAATGAGTAGAAGTAAATCAATTTTTTACTTGTTCGAAAAGTACAAAGACTAGGGGATACTCTAGGAAGTTACATGGAAATACTTTAAAAAAAATAGGAGGAAATATTTTTTTCGCTCAATGAATATTGGAACTCTTTGCTGGAGGATGTGGTAACAGCAGTTAGCCTATCTGGGTTTAAAAAGGTTTGGACAAATTCCTGGAGGAAAAGTCCATAGCCTGCTATTGAGACAGACATGGGAAGCAAATGCTTGCCCTTGGATTTGTAGTATGGAGTGTTGCCATGATTTGGGTTTCTGCCAGGTTCTTGTGACCTTGCTTGGCCACTGTTTGGAGAACAAGATACTGGGCTAGATGGACCATTGGTCTGACCCAGTATGGCTACTCTTACGTTCTTATTGTGCTCTCTTATATGCTTTTCTAATAACCTAGTCATGGTTAGCCCTATTCTTTAAATCTTTGGTCTCGGTCGTTTTCTTGAACTTTAAATTCCTGAATTGAGGAGTAAATATATCTTAAACTCAGAAATTATCCAACTGGAATAGTTTTGTGTAATCTACTCAGATAGCAGCTGTCAAACTGAAGATGAGTATTTACTGAAATTGTTACGTTTAAAAAAAAATGTATCTGTAATGAATCAAAAGTATATGTAAATTTAAGATCATTATCACAGAAGTTAAGCCATCAAAAAGCTTGACATTTCTCAGAGGTACCCAACCATATATAAAAAAAACACCAACTCATCAATATATCATTCCCATAGGCATTGATTTTGGAATAGTGAATCAGATGAGAAAATTTCTCAAAATAGCCCCCATTAATTTGCAACATCACATTGCTACTGTTGCCCTCTTGGCTGTACCTTTTGTTTTTTAAAATAAATGTCCAGAAAACATGAAATAATTCTTAATATTCAGGTAATTCACAAAGAAATTCTGTTGGAGGGATCAAGTTAGTACACTGATCAAGAATGTTTCTGACAGTTGCTGCTTGGAGTATGTTAGTATACAGTGGTGCGTATTTTCAAAGAATATGGCCATCTGAAAATGCCCAGTTGGAAGTCCATGTGCTTGAAATGCACAAATCCCAATTTTGCAAAGGCAGAAGATGGATGTCAACATTGCAGTATGTCCAAATAGCAAGGGGGTGTGTTTTGGCCAGAAAAGGGAGGGCCCAAATTCAGGATATCCAACAGTGATAACCAAATGGAAAGAAACATCCAAATCTGAAACTGGCCTAACTAAGGAGTCCTTTTTTAAAATCACATCTAGAGCACAAAAAGCTGCTCTGAGTAGCTGGCTACTGGACAGATTAAGGCAGAACACCTCCTTAACCCCCAAGTGGTTGCTGCCCCCCCCCCCCCTGAAAGTGAAACTGGAAAAGAATACCATGCTCTATACCTGCAGGTATTATGGGTTTTCTGAAAAGAGCATCATGCAGATCCGAGGAGTAGTAGCCTAGTGGTTATTGCAGTGCAAGGGACCCAGTTTCAAATCCCACTTTCTCTTTTTTTTTTTTTTTTTTTTTTGTGAGCCCTTCAGAAACAGAAAAATACCTATTGAGCCTAAATATCTAATCTAATTCGAGACTTGTAGACTGCACTAATCCTAGTGAAAGGTTCAAGGCGGTTAACATAAAAGAGAACTCTTAATAACATGAGGAGCTAAAAGAAAACAATCAGAATTTATCAAATAAAGTTTTTAATATTTTACACAGTAGTATATAGCCAGCCTCAGCTTGAATTGATAAAGGAAGTGCATTCCAAATTCTAATAGCTCAGAAGGAAAACATCGCTGCAAATGACGTTTCAGTCAAACACTGTTAAATACGGGAAGTTTTAATATGAAATTCCTTGCAACTGAGTAGAGAAAAAGATGAGAAAAACATAAAATGAACAACTCCAAGGTACTACTGTTTAGAACATGGAAAATCATTCAAACTGATTTAAAAATAATACGTGCTCTTGCAAACCTGAAAGCTATTGAAGTGGTCTGCTTTACATATACGGTATGTATTTTTCTGTTCCCTGGAGGGCTCACAATTACAAAATAAGAGTTGAAATGTGGAGGCTTCGGAGTATCAGATACTTCCTTACTAGAGATTTGTTCCGCACACTTGTCCACTGGCTTGTCCTCTCCCACTTGGACTATTGCAGCGGAATTTACGCGGGCTGCCAGGCCTCTCTGTTGAAAAAGTTCCAAACAGTTCAGAACACTGCTGCAAGACTCATCCTGAGAGAGCAACACTTTGCACATGCCGAACCCTTACGGTTCAAATTACACTGGCTGCCTGTTCAGGAGCGTATTGCCTTTAAACTCTGCTCCTTGACCCACAAAATTATCTATGGGTTTGCCCCGGAGTATATGCACCCCTTGATCGACCTCCCGCCCAGGAATGCCAACCCTGCTGCTCGTTCCTTCCTCCACCTTCACTTCCCAAACTGTAAGGGTGTCAAGTACAAGAGGATCTTCGCCTCATCGTTCCGCTTTTGGAGTCCTAAGCACTGGAATGCTCTCCCGCAACACCTTAAAACTCAAGCGGACCACGCCCTCTTCAAGAAGTTGTTGAAGACCTACTTCTTTGCCAAGACCTACTCCTCACTTTATACCGCTGCTTGATGCACCCTCCCTGGCTCCTACCCTGCTAGTTCACCCTGTTAGATGCTTCTCCCCCTGCATATTCCTTGTATACTCTTCTAAGTTTTTCTATTCTGTATTTTATTTAATGTTTGTAAGCCACATTGTGCCTGCATGAGTGGGATAATGTGGGATATAAGTGAACAATAAATAAATAAAATAAATTTGAACCAAGGTTCCTTGGTTTACAGTCCACTGCACTCACCTTTAAGTTGCCCCTCTGCTCTGCGTGGATGTCTGTGTAGCCATTTTTCTAAGAATGTTGCTAGACAGACGTCCTTGCTTTTTAGCTGTTCATATTTTGGATGCCCTAGTTCGTAAAATGGCTGTTCATGCTGGACATCCTCAGCACACAGACACCTATCTCAAATATTTTCAAACAGAAAATCCTGACGCATTTCTTGTTGGAAAGTACGTGTGAGATGGATGTCTGTTTTGGACATTTTGAGCTGGATGTCTTTCCTGACTTGGGTATCCTTTCGAAAATGCCCCTCCAAGCTTCAGTATCAGCCATGACTAAAAGTACTGGTTGCTTTGGAATAGAAAGTGAATCCAGTTGAATCATAATGTGAGCGTTCCTTTCATGAGGCAACAAAGGGAGAAAAGGATGTAAATATGTATCCACAAAAATTGAAAGTGGTTCTAGCAATGACCCTTTAGAGGAAGTAATTTGGTGTCCGGGGGGGGGGGGGGGGGGGGAGTTGTGCAAATTTGTGCATCTTTTAGATAGAACATAAATTATAGGTGTTAATGGGAATTGTGTTTGTAGAAACTGTTTCTCCTGAGTAATAAATCCTTGAGTAATTTCTTCTAGAACCAGGGAATCCCTGTTTAATAATCAAAAGTAGGATCTTCATCCACTTGTTGATAAAATACCGAATTAAAAAGTTGTTGTTCGATCTCCTGGATATATATACTCCTAATGTCCAAGAAAACAAACAGGCAGATGATCCACAAGATCCCAGATGACGAAAAACAGCAGACCAGTTGAGAAAAAATCCGTATTCAGAATTTATTTACCACAGCAAGGTTAAAAGCATAAAAACACTCAAAGCTCGACATGGCCATCTTTCACCCTCCTGCACAGAGATCTGCTTTAAACCATGTAGGTGACATTTTGCAATCACACTTTTTTGTTCTCAGCCCCTGACACAGCCCTTAGGAGGATGAAACATGGCCGTTTCAGGCTTCTAGTGGTTTTATGTTTTTAATCTTGATGTGAATTAATTCTGAATGCGGATGTTTCTCAACTGGTCTGCAGTTTTTACACCACATATACATACTCATATCCATTACTACACCCCATTATCCACGGCTTAATAATAATAGACTTATTCACTTTCAGTTCAGTCAGTCTGGTGTTCCCATCTTGACAGAAAATTTTTTAGATTTTCTAGACATATTCCAAACATCCTGTAACACTAAACATTGAAAACCTCTACAGTTGTGTCAGGAGAATCCAATGAGATACTGGTTGGCATTTCAGTATTCTGTGAAGATGACTGAGAGTTAAAAAAGGTAACCTTAACTGAAGAGCTCTAAAGAATCTGTGTAGATGCATACAAACGTTAATTCTAACTGTAGGTACAATACCCTCACCTGATCTCTTGTAAACCATGTGAGAGATATTTATCACTATACTGGATATTTGGGACCAGGTGAACAGACGGTATTAAATGTATGGAATGTTATCTGTCCCTTCTGAATCCCTGTTTGTTTGGATGAGCACACAAGAAAGAGCTTGAAACTGGTTGAGAAAATGTGTGGCCCTTAAATGGGTCAGAACTTCCAGGACTGATGCCTCAGCTCCCCCAGGTAGAGAGGCCCGGACTCTAGACTTGTTTGGGAGAAAACTATCAGGCTTCGATGCTCATTGCCTGCATCCGGACCTACCAGCTCTTTATGAGCATTTACCTGAAGTTTCAGGCACGCAGTACTCTTAGTCTCTCAGACTGTCTCCTTCAGGAGCAAACCAAATAGCTTCAGTTGACCAAAAAGCAGCTGGAGTACAGGACATATGTGGCCAGGGGCACCTATGGCATTTTTGATATTGCATCCAGGCTCTCTGCCATGGGTGTGGAGATGTGTAGACTCTCATGGCTTCGTGTTTCTGACCTGGAACCTGCAGTTCAGGAGAAACAAGGAGTGAACTTTTGACTGGCTCCAGAAGAGTATAGTCTTAGTCCAAGTAACCTTCTTAGACTGCCTACTGGTTGGGGGAAGGCTGAACTTTTTTCTGTCAAAAGTGACTCCCCTGTAACCTCTAACCAATGGGCTCTTCAAATCGTCTGGCTCAGCTACACACTAAATTAGTGGCAGAGACCACCAAATTGCCCACTGAGAGCATCATTCATCAGCTCTCAGCACAAGCAGGTACTTGCAGAGGAACACTCTGCCCTTATCCATGCCTGTGTTTGAACCTGTGCCACCAGGGGAAGAATGAAGGGGTTCTATTCCAGGTATTTTCTTGTTCCTAAGAAGACTGGGGTTGGGGGGGGTAGTGGATTTCATCTCATTCTCGACCTAAGAGTCCTGAACAAATTCCTAGTTGGAGAAAAGTTCAGGATGATTTCCCTAGACACCCTTCTACCCTTGGTTCAGAAAAAAGATTGGCTGTGCTTTCTGGATTTAAAAGATGCCTATACCCACATTCAGATACTTCCCATTCACAGGATGTATCTCGTATTTTGAGTAGGGAAACACCGCTACCAATATCATGTTCTGTCTTTTGGCCTCACATCATCCCCTTGGGTCTTTACCAAGTACCTAGAAGTAGTCGCTGCATTTCTACCAGACTGGGAGTTTGTATTTCTCTACCTGGACATATAAACATAAGCATTGCCATACTGGGATAGATAGAAGGTCCATCAAGCAGTATCCTGTTTCCAGCAGTGGCCAATCCAGGTCACAAGTACCTGGCAGTATCCTAAAACAGTAAAACTGAGTTTATGCTGGTATCCTAGAAATAGGCAGTGGATTTTCCAAGTCCATCTTAATAATGGCTTATGGACTTTTAGGAAATTATCCAAATCATTTTAAAACCCTGATATGCTACTTGAAGAAATATTTCTCTCTCTCTTTTTTTTTTTCTTTTCATTATTACTTAGCTTCATTGCATGCTCCCTAGTCCTTGTATTTTTGGAAACAGTAAACAAATTATTCACGTCTACCTGTTCCACTCCACACGGTGTTTTATAGCCCTAGTCAAGGGCATGTCACAGAAGGGGGCGCAGGAATCCATGCAGAGAACTAATGGGTGCTGGAGCTACTAGGGTTTGTTATAAACTACCTCGTCCCACCTGCACCTAGTACAGCAATTGGAATACATAGGAGCTCAGCTTGATACACTGCAAGTTCAGGCTTTCCTGCCACAAGCGAGAGCGGATGCCTGGGTTGTACTCACTTTGCAGGTTTGCAGCAACAGCTCGTCCCTAGATGCCCTTACTTGCTCTACACAAAAACTGCTTAATAGCTCCTACAACTCTCTGACTCTGCTTTGAAAACCAGCTCTGTGTATACCTCAATTCAGTCAGTGCTTACCATCTCCAAGTAGGGGGGTAAGCCCTTATCTGTACAGCCTTTAGTTCAATTCATGAGAGGTTTGCTGTTGAGAAAGCCCCCAGTCAGTCCTCCCACTGTGTCATGGGATTTCAGCATCATTCGTACTCTGCTGATGAAAGCAACTTTTGAGACACTTGATACCTGTTATGTGACATATCTGAGCTGAAAAGTTGTTGTGTGTTTTTGTCGGTCACTTCAACTCACAGAGTCTGTGATCTTCAGGCCCTAGTAACTGATCCACTTTACACAAAGTTTCATCACAACAGAGTAGTTCTTCACAGGAACCCTAAATTCCTTCCTAAGGTAGTGTCAGATTTCTGTCTTAACCAGTCGTCCTGCCAACATTCTTCCCAAGAACTCGCGTCCATTTTGGTGAAAGCTCACTGCATACCTTAGAGCAGTGGTTCCAAAACCTGATCCTGGAGGCACCCCAGCCAGTCAGGTTGTCAGGATATCCACAGTGAGGATATCCTGAGATTTGTATGAGGTGGATACAGTGCATGCAAACCTGTCATGAGTATTTATTGTGGATATCTTGAAAACCTGACTGACTGGGGTGCCTCCAGGACCAGACTTGGGAACCACTGGATCAGACTGCATGTGAGCCTTAACCTTCTGTCTGTAGTAAACTAAAGCCCATAGACTCTCCACACAACTTATTTTTTTCTTTTGATCCAGACAGCATGGGGGCAGCCATTGGCAAACACACATTTTCCAGTTAGCTAGCAGATTGCATCTAAGTACATAAGTAATGCCTCACTGGGAAAAGACCAAGGGTCCATCGAGCCCAGCATCCTGTCCACGACAGCGGCCAATCCAGGCCAAGGGCACCTGGCAAGCTTCCCAAACGTACAAACATTCTATACATGTTATTCCCGGAATTGTGGATTTTTCCTAAGTCCATTTAGTAGCGGCTTATGGACTTGTCCTTTAGGAAACCGTCTAACCCCTTATGCCCAAGCCAGGCACAGTTTTGTTCTGTTCCAGGCTGCAGCTTTACAGCCAGTTTGTATATAGTTTCAGGTTAATTGATTTCAAAACTTCGATGTTTTAAGTCTCAATTTTCCTAACGTTTTCGGTGAGCCTGGTAGCTTAGGATTCCCACATGTGAGAATATTTCTGGCCTGCTTGTCCTTGGAGAAAGCAAAGTTACTCACCTATAGCAGGCCAACAGACCGTGTATTTTCACATACCCTCCCATCTCCTCTGAGTTGTCTTCTTCAACTATATTACTGATAGACCTACGCTCATGCATCGGGCAGGAAGGCACCCATGTATTTGCAGCTGCTGGAATTTTCTTAGAGCAATATGTGTTAGGCAGTGTCCACACGGCTCCGTTTGATGACATCACCCACATGTGAGAATACATGGCCTGCTGTCCTGGGAGAGCATCTGCTATAGGTAAGTAACTTTGCTTTTTCTCCAAGGACAAACAGGATATTAATACTTAACATTGGATGATGTCATCTAACTGATCCCTGGTGCGGACACTACCCAGCACTTATAGTTTTGAGGCCTTTGGCATCATCCTGCAGTGCATGCACAATTGCCTTCTTGCCCAGCAGGAGCATGTGTCTTTGATTTTCTACAGAGATGAAAGGTTGAATTGCTGTGAATTCTCCTCAGCGCTTTTATTTTTGTCAACTTTTAAAGTGCCTTCCTCACGAGTGGTACCCTCTTTTATTCATTTCTTTCTCATCCTTTTTCCTGTCTGATTTAGTTTTTTACTGAGTTTTGCTGCAGTTTTAAGTTTCCTTTATTTTTTTTTGGTTCTGAGATCTGCTTAGGCCTGAGCACAGGCCGGGTGTTTCCTGTGAGGTCCTCTTTTTATTCTTCAGTATTGAGCCGTTTGATTTAGGCGCAGCTGTTTTCTCCCCATTGACTTCAAGAGATGTGCCAAATGTAACGGGATAATTTCTAGTATGGACCTCCACTATTGGTGTTGGTATGCCTAGGCTCTGATCATGATGTCTTTGTTTTCTGTGTTTAAAAATTCAGAACCAGGGCACAAAAGGCAAGGCAGGTCCAGCAAAAGAAACTTTTTGGCTTTCCAAGTTGGGTCTATTGACTTCGTCATTGGAAGCTTCAGTCCCTATGGCTGCTTGAGCGTTGGTCACTGGGAATGTTCCATCACTGAGGAGGTCACCACCTGCCTCGACATTGGGCACTGGTAGCAGGCCCCGGGACTGATCTGCATCGGACCTGACATCGAGGATATGTGGATTTGATATCGTCGTCTTCAGCACCTAGGGACTGTGATGCCATTCATTGGGTAAAGTCTAAGAAGCATTCTCATCAGTCCTCCTTGAGACACAGTGCCAGGAGCTCCAGAGCATTGTTGTTGCCTGCACTCAAGAAGCGTCCTTGTTGGGAGGAGTGCTCACCATCTGTGGTTATAGTGCCAATGCATCAGACTCCTTTCAGCCAGGACTCTTCTTTCAATTCTACACTGATAATTTCTCAGGCTTTCTCTTCACCGGCACCATCCCAGCCTTTTCTGATGCCTGCCCTTTGTAGGGATAAATTACATTTGCCAACCCCCAGGAGAGGAATGGCAATGAGTGAGAAATATAAAGAAACAAATAATGGTAAATTAGCACTCACAAAACTCCCGATCATAAGGAATGCCAAGCCAAATGCAAAGCGGAGATAAGGAGGGCAAAAAAGGACTTTGAGAAGAAATTAGCGTTGGAAGCAAAAATACATAGTAAAAACTTTTTTAGATACATTAAAAGCAGGAAACCGGCCAAAGAGTCGGTTGGGCCGCTGGACGAAAATGGTGTTAAAGGGGCGATCAAGGAGGACAAAGCCGTAGCGGAGAAATTAAATGAATTCTTTGCTTCGGTCTTCACCGAGGAGGATTTGGGGGGGACACCGGTGCCGGAAAGAATATTTGAAGCGGGGGAGTCGGAGAAACTAAACAAATTCTCTGTAACCTTGGAGGATGTAATGGGTCAGTTCAGCAAGCTGAAGAGTAGTAAATCACCGGGACCTGATGGTATTCATCCCAGAGTATTAATAGAACTAAAAAATGAACTTGCGGAGCTACTGTTAGAAATATGCAATCTGTCCCTAAAATCGAGTGTAATACCGGAAGACTGGAGGGTAGCCAATGTTACTCCGATTTTTAAGAAAGGTTCCAGAGGAGATCCGGGAAATTATAGACCGGTGAGTCTGACGTCGGTGCCGGGCAAGATGGTGGAGGCTATTATTAAGAATAAAATTGCAGAGCATATACAAAAACATGGACTGATGAGACAAAGTCAGCACGGATTTAGTGAAGGGAAGTCTTGCCTCACCAATCTAATGCATTTTTTGAGGGGGTAAGCAAACATGTGGACAATGGGGAGCCGGTTGATATTGTATATCTGGATTTTCAGAAGGCGTTTGACAAAGTGCCGCACGAAAGACTCCTGAAGAAATTGCAGAGTCATGGAATCGGAGGTAGGGTATTATTATGGATTAAGAACTGGTTGAAAGATAGGAAGCCGAGAGTAGGATTGCGTGGCCAGTATTCTCAGTGGAGGAGGGTAGTTAGTGGGGTCCCGCAGGGGTCTGTGCTGGGTCCGTTGCTTTTTAATGTATTTATAAATGACCTAGAGATGGGAATAACTAGTGAGGTAATTAAATTCGCCGATGACACAAAATTATTCAGGGTCGTCAAGTCGCAGGAGGAATGTGAACGATTACAGGAGGACCTTGCGAGACTGGGAGAATGGGCGTGCAAGTGGCAGATGAAGTTCAATGTTGACAAGTGCAAAGTGATGCATGTGGGTAAGAGGAACCCGAATTATAGCTACGTCTTGCAAGGTTCCGCGTTAGGAGTTACGGATCAAGAAAGGGATCTGGGTGTCGTCGTCGATGATACGCTGAAACCTTCTGCTCAGTGTGCTGCTGCGGCTAGGAAAGCGAATAGAATGTTGGGTGTTATTAGGAAGGGTATGGAGTCCAGGTGTGCGGATGTTATAATGCCGTTGTATCGCTCCATGGTGCGACCGCACCTGGAGTATTGTGTTCAGTACTGGTCTCCGTATCTCAAAAAAGATATAGTAGAATTGGAAAAGGTACAGCGAAGGGCGACGAAAATGATAGTGGGGATGGGACGACTTTCCTATGAAGAGAGGCTGAGAAGGCTAGGGCTTTTCAGCTTGGAGAAGAGACGGCTGAGGGGAGATATGATAGAAGTGTATAAAATAATGAGTGGAATGGATCGGGTGGATGTGAAGCGACTGTTCACGCTATCCAAAAATACTAGGACTAGAGGGCATGAGTTGAAGCTACAGTGTGGTAAATTTAAAACGAATCGGAGAAAATTTTTCTTCACCCAACGTGTAATTAGACTCTGGAATTCATTGCCGGAGAACGTGGTACGGGCGGTTAGCTTGACGGAGTTTAAAAAGGGGTTAGATAGATTCCTAAAGGACAAGTCCATAGACCGCTATTAAATGGACTGGAAAAATTCCTCATTTTTAGGTATAACTTGTCTGGAATGTTTTTACGTTTGGGGAGCGTGCCAGGTGCCCTTGACCTGGATTGGCCACTGTCGGTGACAGGATGCTGGGCTAGATGGACCTTTGGTCTTTCCCAGTATGGCACTACTTATGTACTTATGTACTTATGTACTTAATCTAGTTCAGAACAGTCCAAATTTAAACACTAAGAGGAAAGAACACAAGGCTCAGATATTATTAAAAAATAGAAAAGCTGTTTATTAGACAATAAGCAATAGAAAATGTATTGAGAGTCAGTAGATTATGCAAAATAGCCCAATATGATGTTAAGGTAGTTCAAGTACCTGTCAAGGGAGTTGAGAACGCATTCTGTTACCTAATCCTGAAGTTATTGGGATACCTAACTCGCAAGCACTACTAAACACTACAGAGCAATTGAACCTGACAAAATAACACTCATGAACTCTGGATCTGCAGTAGTCAGGAACTGATGATGGTCCACAATCAGGAACTCAGGCAGCTAGTGAACTCTTCCAGCCGGGCAAGAATAAGCAGGAAAGTGAAGCCACAGCTTAACAAGCCTTCATCCTGTGGCGGGCTTGAAGCCAGCTGATAGCTGCTATCCCAGGCTGTATCTGATAACAGCTAACTGATAACAGCTACAAGGAATGGGGTCTTATACCCTCTCCTCTGGTCCTTGTGCCAGGCTGTCCATAACAAAGATGTCATGGTGGTTTCCAGTATTGTATCTTTGAACCGAAGAACCCGGCTCTTGCCTTCACAGATGTTCTTGTTCTGTCCCGAGCACACTAAACAAAAGTTGCTGTGGACAGTTGTTTTACTTCTGGTAGCCTTGATGTCTTGGCAGAGTCCTGTCACAGTACCAAGCCTCTGCTTGATATCTGACAATGGCTAAGTCTGTAAAAAGTCAGGTTCACAATGCAGAGTAGTGCTTTATGCAGGGCCTCCTTTTGTCGCTACACCTTGAGGAGCAGGGGCACTTCTTTGTTGGATGTGGTGAGAGGACTCAAGGGCACTTGCACCAACTGTGGAGTCACTCCAGCCCATCCTGCAGCCCGTGTCCTGCCTGTTAGGCTTTCATCAACACTGGTGCCTCACCAGGCATTGGTATGAGCACTGAACAATGCAGTGACACTCTACATCAGGGGAGGAACTCCCCTCGAGTACAAGGGACAGTCTGCAGCTTGGCGCCCATCATCAGTTCTTGGACCTGCTTCTAATAGACTGAGGCAGGCAGAGTCTTTGATGTCCTGCAATGATTATTTTTTGAGTCTGATACAGACCGTTCCTGAGCTTCTGAGAAGGAACCAGAGTACTACTTGTAGGAGAGGTCCTCAGCTTTTCACTCAGATCCCTCTCCACAGTAGAGAAGAAAGTCCCCACCAGGGGAGCTGTTTTTTGGCTTTCTTAAGGAAATGGCGACTGCTATTCCGTTTTAGTTGGACTTGGAGGACGAGCCTGTGGCTGAGTTGTTAAATGCCTTGGACTACGATTCTTCTCCAAAGGAGTCTGTGCATGTCCCTGTTCATATTGTCCTGCATGATTCACAGAAGATGAACTGGGAAACCCCTCTCTCGGTGCAGGTGGAACCTAAGAAGGTAGACTTGACGTATAGAGTCCAGAAGGCTCCCTGATTCTAGAAGGCTCAATTGTCTTACCGCTCCATGATGGTCGAATCCTCTCTTAAAAGGGCCAAGAACTCCAAAACTCTTTCCTTGGCTCCCACAGGGAGACACTATCACTCTGGACTCGTTTGAGAAGAAAGCTTTTCAGGCCTCACTGCTTATTTCCTGTATCCAGGCCTATCTACATGAGCCTATATATGTCCAGTGTGCTTGACTTTTGTGAATATCCTCCCAGCAGAGCAGGCCGCAGAGCTTTTCCAGATGACCAGTGAGCAGGAGGAGTGCGGCAATGTACCTGGCTAGGGGCAACATTTGATATGCCGTCCCAGCTCTCCGCTTTACTTGTGAGAATCCGTAGAGACTTATGAGGACACTTTCGATTCTTTTGAAGTGGCGTCCCAGTTCTTCTCTTTAGTTATAGGAATCTGTATAGACTTTTGGCTGCTTGCTTCTGACCTTGAACCTGTGGTTCGGGAGAGGCTGGTGGACGTCCCTTCTGAGGTGGAAGAGGTTGCTGACCTCCTCAGAAAGCATACTAATACAATGCACTCCATATCCTTTCAGGAGGGTATTGAGGAGGCTCCTATTTCTCTCAGAGGCATAGGTTTACCTCTTTTGCTTGCTCTCAGCCACAAGCCGAAGCTCAGTGCTCTCATCCTTGGTATCACTGGTCCCATAAACTCGGCAAGCTCCCCAAGTCAAAGCAAGGGATGGGTTTTTGACTTGCTCCAGGAGAGCATTGCCAGAATAAATATCAGTCCTGGATGACCTACCCGGGGGGGGGGGGGGGGGGGGGGGGGGGGGGGAGAGAGAGAGGCTGAATTGTTTTCCAGGAAAGGAGGTCCCTTCTAACCCCAGACCGGTGGTTTCTTTAAATTGTGTGGGTCGGTTACTTCTACATTGCCCAAATTGCCCACTGAGAGCAATTTTCTTCAGTTCTCAACACAGGGGGAGTGCTTGGAGAGGAATTTTCCTCCTTCTCAAGGTCTGAACAGTCAAAGCCCATTCCCCTAAGGGTCCTTAACAACATTTTGGTCAAAGAAAAGTTCAGGATGATTTTCCTGGGCTCCCTTCTTCCTCTGATTCAGAAAAAGATTGACTATGCTCTCTAGATTTAAAGGATGCTCACACCCATATTAAGATACATCCAAGTCACAGGAGGAATCTGAGATTTTGAGTAGAGTAACATCACTACCAGTACCTCATCCTGCCATTTGGCCTTGAATCTGCCCCCAGAGTTTTCACAAAATGTCTTACCATAGTTGCAGAGTCTCTGTGCAGTCTGGGGGTACATGTGTTTCTCTACTTGAATGATTGGCTGATCAAGTGTACAGGGAAGGAAAGAGCTCAAGAGTCCATTCATTCAAAGGACTATTCTGGTGCAGAAGAAAGGAACAGAACTGAGAGACCTTATCGTTGAGTTGAGTGGCAAGAGATCCATAGAGAGGATGCCACATTCTCAGAAAATCTTGCGGATAATGTTCATCTTGAGAGACCCTCGTGCGGTTGCATCACTCTGCAAGAAAGTTCTGTTTTCTTACCAGGTATGTGGCTTGCAGCGCCATGCTGTTCCTGGTGGCCCACTGTCACATCCCGAATGCTTCCTGACACAAGAGGTAAGGATCCTGTATCCTCCTGCTCATTGACAAAACCATTGCAACCTGCTTGTCTGACTGATTAAAATGATTTGGTTCAGCAGCTGACTTGTGGAAGCCTTTAAAGAGTTCCATATCGCCCACAGCACTAGGAGGTTGATGTGAAACTTGGCCTCCTAAGCAGACCCAAGTCCCCCTGAGTGTGAAGCCCGTCTACATGGGCTTCCTACCCCAGATTGGATGCATCCACTGTCAGTACTTTCTGAGGTGGTGGAATTTGGAATGGGAGTTAGAGTCAAAATGGATCAAAATCGTCCACCAGAGAAGCAACTGGGCCAACTCTGGAGTAACGGAAATGACAACCACAAGGCTTCCTGTCGCATTGTTGCAGGAATTGAGATAGGAATTTGTGATACTTCAGGAGTCAGACAGCACACACCAGTATGAGGGAGAAATCTTCTTTATTTGCCAGCAACAAAGCGGACATCAGTTCTAGCTCTTTCTCTCTCTCTCAGCTCTCTGGATGTTATGGCTTTTGTCTGTCCTCTTCAGCTCTCTTCTCTTCTGTCATGTTCCTTCTGCTCTCTTTCTCTCCTGTTGTCTTCCAGCTTTCTTTCAGCTCTCCTTCCTTTCTTCTGAGACTCCTTCTGCTCCTACTTAAATACTGTTCTATCCCCCTCCTAGCCTAGGCCCCCCTTACTCTCCAATTGGTTAAGGAATAATTGGTTCCTGGCCTCAACCAATCATTCTTTAAAATATCATTTACATAGGTTCCAGACATCCTAAACTGACCTGTGACCTGGGGCCCCTTACACCAACATTTGGGCTCCAGTCTCTTACATGTTATTATGTTGATTTCTCCATATTCCTAGTACTAACTGCTAACTAAACTCTGGCATTCATTAAAGGGGTCAAAAGCCAATCTTACTTAATGGCATTCAGGACCATTTCTACATTTACCTATAATTAATCAAGGAGAAGAGAGCTGACTAGTCCTGACCTCTTTCACCTATCAGCTTATACATGAACAGCAGAACTGCAGATAACTTTAAAACACATGTTTGACCTCTTCACTGCAGTCCTTGCTTAGAACGTCAGACAAAGAATAATACAAACATTCCACACAGAATTATTAATTTACACAGAATACAGCATATTCTAAAGTAAGCATCCTTATAAGACATTCTACATACTTATAATGGTCTATATATCTAAGCTATCTTATAACAAAATCTACATATCAAGAACTTCTGAAATAGTATTCAGCTTTAAACTACAGTATGCCTAACAGTATACAAATGTTGAGCTAGCATTCATTTCACAAGGGTGAAAGAAATTCCTGTCTCTGACCTTTCTAACCCAGCCCGGCAAACGCTAGACTTCTAGTAATTAATTCCAGCCTGCATTCCTTTATCTTGCTTGCAAGGTAAAAAGCTAGAATTCAAACTTCAAGCTTTTAATATCATTTCTCAGAGTTAACACTTTCTTTGCCCATGGCTGCCTCATTCCCCCCTTTGAGACTAAAATCAGCTTATGCAGAGATAAGTCTCACAACTCAAACTCTGGAGATTATAGTGATCCTAACTAGGAATAGACTTATGAACCACCATTACCCTACTTGTTAAGGTCCGACGGCATACTGCCGAAGCACATGAGGCCAGGAAACAAAACAACAACCCTGCTAAAACTAAGACTATTAGGGAAATGAACAAAGGACGTATCCAGGAGGTCAATGACCACCACCAGGAGGTAAGGTCTAATCCTCCTCGGTAATCCTCCACATTAAGGCTAGCCAACTGTAGGACTTTATCCATGGCATGCCTAACACATGCGTCCTATTTATGACAATAGTACAGCACTCTGAAGAATTTAACACTGTGCAGAGACCACCCTGAGCTGCAAAGAGATAGTCAAGGCCCATACGATTATACCGAGAAACTATACTTAATTCATTAATTTGATCCTGCAATGCATTGACTACCACGTTCAGCTCATGAACTAACATGGAGTAGGGACTGAAGTCTCCGAGTAGCCATACCTAGTTCAGTAATACCCGCTACCGGGCCTCCAATTGGAATCCAGGCCGTGGCAGAAAGGGCTACAAGTCTCTTTTTAGTCAGAGGATAAGTAGAATTGATATACTGGAGGGCTAATTCAATCGCCTCATCCTCTGTGGCAACGGAGGAGGGTAAGGACAAAGCCTCTCGCTTAGAGCGGTGCGGGGATAGTGGCTTAAGAGGAATAACTTTAGGAAAATAATTCAAGGTTACCAATACACAAAATCATATGTGGAGGGAAGAATCATGTGGAGGACATTATCACAGAGCCAGTAATGACCAAGGAGAGGGTGAGGAAAGTTCCCAATAAATGTTGGCTCAGGCTGGACAGGGTACTTAGGGTGCCCATAATGCGAGCCCCTATCCCAGGGGGAACGAAGACGAAATGGAGACTTTGCACACCATAGGCGCCAATCCCCAATTGTGACAGGCTGCTCATTTGTTAGTAACTCTTCATACCCGGGGACTTATGAAAGTAGAAAATAAGCTTGGACACTATAGTCTTCTCAGTGGTACGCTTAGGAGCCAGATAATCACCTGGGTCATAATCTGCAGGTACGGTAGCAGGGCACATAGGAGTACCTGGAGAAACTACCCACACAGATTCTCCTTTTCTGGGAGAACATTAGTATAGTTACAGGGAATGGGAAGAACAGTTGAGATGTTTCTTGTTAAACAAAACACTCCAGAGCTGGATAGGGAGACGTAAAAACTGGCCTTAGAGAAGTCAGAGGGGGAAGTAGCATTATAAAAGGACCACCAAGTATAATCCTGGCTCCAAGGACCTGAACTCGAAAAGTAGGGAGGTATAAGAGCTGGGAGTTGCACAGGGACAGGTACAGCTGGGACATCTGTGGTATAAGGAGAAAATCGGGAACACACAATACAAGGGGAAGTAATCTTTGCCTGGCTAATTAGTTCCTGGACTGAGTGTAACCAAAGGTTGGAGCGAGTTGGGGTATTAGGAACAAGGAGGCAAGGAGTAGAAAACAACAAAAGCATCCAAACTACTAACATTTTCTTTCTTCCTAATCTAAAACAAATACAGCAAACTAATTAAGCAATAATATTTCAACAGTCTGTGCTAATCACAGATTACTCTCATATAGTGTTCTCAGTCTTTGAGTTTTATACCAGTTGGGATAGACCCTCAACTGACAAGGATCAAGCTTTCAAATTCCAAGAAAGACAGAATCAGGCAAGAAAGAGTCTCAGTGTGAAGCCGAAGTTCAGCCGCTCCTGCAGTATGCAGTTGACCCTTCTTTTCAGCTAGTAGATTCTTTGGTTCGGGTCAGCGCAACTTCAATGGCTCCGCTGGATCTTTCTGCTCTCCACTGTCTAGGCTCCGTCTGATCCGTGCTGGGCTCAGTCTGGTCAGCAGACTTAATTCGAGACCAATGGACCCATGGAGTATCCCTGCGACCTTCACAGCTGTAGGGTAGAAAGCAAAACAGTAAAAGGTCCTTTCCATCGGGGCCCCAAAGGCTGGAGCCTCCAATCTTTCACCCAAACTCTATCCCCTGGCAGGAAGGAATGTACCTGAGCCTGGAAGGGACAGGGTTTATTTCTCTCACATAAGACTGAAGCTCAGAAATTATCTTTCCCAGAGGGCTACCTGCTCCTGCACCTGGGCAGACCCTAAAATCCCTATGTCTCCCTTAATTCCCTGTAAAATGGCTGGGGGCTTCCCATACACAATTTCAAAGGGAGAGAGGGCTGTTCCTTTAGTTGGGGTGCATCGGAGGCGAAAGAGGGCTAGTGGCAATGCCTGTGGCCATTTCATTGGGTTTCCTGACAAATCTTTGCTAGGCTATTTTTCAAGGTTCTGTTTGCCCGCTCAACCTGCCCTGAACTCTGGGACGATAGGCACAATGCAATTTCCAGGTAATGCGCAATGCGCGGGACAGGGCCTGAAGTGTAGCTTCAACAAAGGCGGGACCATTATCTGAACCTATGGCAAGGGGCAATCCATACCTGGGGATGACATCCCCAAGGAGAGCTCGAGCTACTTCTGTGGCTTTCTCAGTGACTGTAGGATATGCTTCCACCCACCCAGAGAAGGTACAAACCATGACAAGAGTATCGGAGCCTACCGCTCCTGGGCATTTCTGTGAAGTCTATAACTAGGGACTCAAAGGGTGTTAGTCTAGACTGAACTCCTGGTGGAATACGGGGTCCCTGACGAGCATTATTCTGGGCACAGAGAGTACATCGGGCAGGGCAGTGGCAACCAGACTATCCAATCCTTCCAGCACCACTACTCGATTGAGTAGGGGCTAGTGCTGTTTTCCCTAAGTGTGATAGGTCATGAGCTTGAGACACTACAGCCAAGCTAGGTGGCGTGGCACCAGAACTCTGGTATCAGGGAGATGTAACCAGCCATCAGGTCTCCTTACTGCACCTTCTCTTGAGCCCATTTCTCTTCCACTTGGGTATACATAGGTGTCCATTCTTGCAATCGATTTGGAACAGGGGAGTCACAGTACTTGCTGGGGGTCCTCGAGCAGCTTCCTTGGCCACCCGATCAGCATGGCGATTCCCTCGGGCCACTGGAGTATCTATTCTTTGGTGTCCCCTACAGTGAATGACAGCTACCTTCTTGGGGCCCAACAGCCTCTAGCAGCTGAAGTATTTCAGGTCCATACTTAACAGGTTGGCCTGCAGCATTTATGAGTCCCTTTTCCTTATACAAAGCTCCATGAGCATGTAGGGTTGTGAAGGCATACTTAGAATCAGTATAAATGTTGGTTACCAGTCCTGCTGCTAGCTCCAGAGCTCGTATGAGGGCCACAAGTTCTGCTTTCTGGGCTGAAGTTCCTTGGGGCAGGGCTCTTGCTTCTATCACCTTGTCCTCTGTCACCACAGCATAGCCTGCCAGTCGCTTGGAGTTCTCCACATAACTGCTTCCATCTGTAAAATAAATTACATCTGGGTCCCTCCACGGAACATCTTTAAGATCTGGTCGACTGGAGTACACTTCATCCATGGTTTGGATACAGTCATGATCCGGTGGTCCCTCAGATGCTGGCAAAAGAGTGGCAGGATTAAATGTAGCCACTGTTTCCAGGTGTATCCGTGGATTCTCACACAACTGGCTTGGTACTTAACCATGCGGTTATTTGTAAACCAGTGGTTGCCCTTATACTCCATGAGGGTGAGAACTGCATGGGGGACTTTAACAACCAGTTCTTGCCCCAAGTCAACTTATCAGCTTCCTGGACCAGTAAGGCTGTTGCTGCAATGGCCCTCATGCAGGCTGGCCATCCTTTAGCCACTCCATCCAGCTGTTTAGACAGGTATGCAACAGGCCTCTGCCAGGATCCCATCATCTGGGTCAGCACACCCAGAGCAACCCCTGTCGCTCGTGGACATACAATGAGAAAGGTTTCTCCACATCAGGAAGGCCTAACGCAGGGGCTTGGAGTAGGGCTTTCTTTATGGCAATGAAGGATTGTTGAGCAGTAGGTCCCCATTCAAATGGTTCCTTTTCACCCCCCTTTGTGGCTTGGTAAAGGGGTTTCGCCATCAATGCAAAATTTGGAATCCAAATTCTGCAAAATCCGGCTGCTCCCAGAAATTCCCTAACTTCTCTTCTGGATTGGGTTGGGGAATTGCAGCAACTGCTTGCTTCCTACTAGCATCCAGTCTCCGACTTCCCTGGGAAATACAGAAGCCCAGATACTTCACTTCTGACTGACAAAGTTGGGCCTTTGAGCGTGAGACCTTATAGCCTGCATCCAAGAGTAGCTCCAGCAATTCTCTAGTAGCCTCAAAACACTCTTCCTGGGTCACTGCTGCAATCAGGAGGTCATCTACATACTGGAGTAAAACTCGCCTGGAAGGCTCAGATTTAAAAGTCTTAAGGTCTTGCCCTAGGGCTGTCCCAAAAATAGTGGGGGAATTCTTGAACCCCTGTGGCAGGGGGTCCATGTATACTGAAGCTTCCTTCCTGTTACTGGGTTTTCCCATTGAAAGGCAAAAGCAATTGACTGGCGGGGGCCACCCGAATACAAAAGAAGGCATCTTTTAGGTCTAGTGTCGTGAAATGGGTAGCTCCAGAAGGTATCAATCCTAGCAGGACATATGGATTAGGCACTACAGGGTGTAATGAGATAGTGGATTTGTTGACCATCGTAAGTCTTGGACTGGCCGGTAGTCCTCAGTCCTGGCTTCTGAACTGGCAACAATGGCGTATTCCATGGAGACTGGCAAGGACGAATAATTCCATGGGATAACAGACGATTCAAATGTGCTTGAATCCCTTCCAGAGCCTTTCTGGGAATTGGGTATTGGCGAAGATGGATTGGCCGGGCATTTGGAAGTAAGTCTACATGTACAGGAGGAATATTTCGGGCCAACCCTGGGGGATTATCTTCTGCCCATACCCCACTGACCTGAAAGCTGTCTGCCAGGGGTAGGTCAACTTGGCCATGCGACTGATGCAGCCGCCATTCTTCTTCAAGAGGGCAGCAAACTCAATATACCCTTAGGGCTGGATGTCGGGGCCGAAAGGAGACTGAAGTCTGGCCATCAAGTCAAAGGAAATTTGGGCCCTAAGCTTGGACAGCAGGTCTCGGCCTAACAAAGGGATTGGACAGTCTGGCATATACAGGAATTCATGAGTGATGTGTGAGCCTAATTGGCATCTACGGGTTGTCAGGAAAGGGCCTCCGGTTCTGCACCCCCGTGGCTCCCACCACTCGGACAGTTTTTCCAGACACAGGCGCTAATCGCTCCGTCACAACAGAATGTTCAGCTCCTGTATCAATCATGAATGGAATTGAGCGGCTCCCTATAGTTAACTTGACCATAGGTTCCTGGGAGCCCAGTTTGTAGGAACCCGGTCTGTCCTATTCGTCCCATTCTGCCATCTCGGCTATCCCGATGATGTCAGATTCAGGAGGCTATATTCCCTCTCGAACTCGGCCTCGGCTTCCTCGATCTCCTGGTCCCCTTCTCAGTCCCTGGCGCCTCTGGGGGCATTCATCTTTCCAGTGCCCTCTTTCCTTACAATAGGCACACTGATCCCTCTCCAATCTTGGTCTGGGATTCTCCCCCTTGGCCGGGATTGATTGAAGGAATCTCGGGGCCTGGCTGGTGGTCCAGGGTCCCACTTTGGCTTCCCATTAGCTAGAGGTCGACCTCGATTAAGGGTGGAATTAGTAATGGCTGCCGCTAAAAGGTCGGCCTTTTCTGCATCTTCCGGTCAGCCTCTCGGCGCACCTCCTGATCTCTATTAATGAAAACCTTGGTTGCGATCTCAATTAGCTGGGTGGTATTCATCCCTGCGAATCCCTCCTGACGCTGCAACTTCTTCCGGATATCTGGCATACTCTGGGCCACCACTGCACTATTCACCATTCTCTGGTTTTCTTGGGCTTCAGGGTCAAATGGGGTGTATGTTCTGTAGGCTTCAATTAGTCGCTCTAGAAAGGCCCCAGGGGATTCAGTTGCCCCTTGGAGAATTTCAGAGACCTTTGCTAGATTAATGGGCCTCTTTATGCCTTTCCTCATACCTTCCAGCAAGTCCCGGCAATAGCCAGACAACAGTTCATAGTGCTGCCCATCATTTGGATCCCAATCTGGAGCTGCGCGAGGAAACCGAGCTAACCCATCCCTCGGTCCTGTGTCCCCCCGGGGACACGCTCTCACGTGATGGCCTCAGCATTTTGCAAAATCTTCCGCCTCTCCTCAGTTGTGAAGAGGGTCAGGAGAAGTTGTTGACAATCAGTCCAGGTTGGGTTTGGGTGGCCATAATGCTAGTCACTAGGTCCACCCCTGCCTGAGGCTTTTCAGTATAAGAGGGTAATGCGTCTTCCAATTCAGGAGATCGGTGGTTGTGAAGGGTACATACTGATAGGCCTGTGCCCTGTATAACCTGACCCTCATTATTAGGATCCGGTCGAGTGATGGTTACCTGTCGGAGTGGCAGAACTCTCGAGGAGGTGGGAATGGAACCTGAGGTAGAGCTAGGAGCTACCCTCCTATCATGCTCAAAAGTATTGCAGTCGGGTCTAACCCTTCAGTGAAGGTAGGTTGAACCCCTGAGGGGATGGGGAGGGGTACTCATTGACTGAGAGGTGGTCACAGGTGATTCAGTCCATTGAAAGGGATGCCGGGCCCCTAATGAATGGGTAGGGGTATTAGAGGGAGAGGCTGTGCTGTCAGGAGTTGAGGAGTCAGGGAGTGGAAACCCAAAGCGGGTCTTCAGAGGTTAACAGGAGAGGATGTGGCACAGAAGGGTAGAGACTGGGTGAAAAGTCCAACCTAGGGTGTGGCAGGTGTGGCACAGGAGGGGAAGAACTATCCGAGAGCCTGTGCTGGAGAGGCTTGGGCTGGGCGGCGTGGATCTCTGGGGGTGGCACGGAACCCCAACAATGGGCCATAAGGTGGTGGCTCAAGGTCTGAGGGGTCATCAGAGAGTATGGGTTTCTCGGACAGGGTAGGGGCGGAAGCCACCGATTGGGTGGTAGGCTTCCTGGGGCTCTTTCCCTCTTCTAGTTTAGATTTTCTAATCTTTCTTTGAACTTGGCCTAACATGAATTTTACTGGGGATCCCATATAAGTTTTCAACCAGAGGGAGGGTCAGTCACAAGGCTGTCCCAGAATCTATATAAGGGAGTTGTTCAGAATATTCTGGTTCTCCTACAACTATGCTGTAGACCTTCCGGATTACTTCAATATCTAAGCTGCCACTAGGGGGCCACCCCACTCCCATAGATGGCCACTCAACTTCACACAAGGTTCTTAAAGTACTTGAGCTTAAAGTCTGTCCATAGTCATTAATTAAAAGCCTTTTTGAATTCTTAAGCATACAATCTAGGGGGGTAGCAATTTGTCTAGATGATGTCCCACCCATAATGCTTACAGTTACAACACACAAAAGGGAGGGAATTTTTGGATTTGCGGTAAGGGGTCCGCAGATCCGGAAAAAGGGTAGAACAACAACAATCGCTTCCTTCCGTTGCTGGTCAATTGAACTCGCGTTAATTGAAAACGCAGCTATAAGAAGTCCGCACTCAGTTAATCATTCACGCATCACACATTCCATACAGAAAATCCCACCCAACAATTTCAGATTTCTCAGTACAGATAAGCTCAAGCGTTTTCGCTTCTAGTCCCCGCGACTAGAAGGTACTAGGGCCTTCGCTGAGAGTTGATCAGGCTCTCCTTCCTCAATTTTCTTTGAGGGGCTGATTACAATTTTCTAGCTAGAATTACAATACAAAATACAGAATACATACCCGGCGAATGTCTCCAGTCAGTTGGGTGCTGGGATTAATGCAGGATTAATCCCACCGCTGCCACCAAGAATTGTTGCAGGAATGAGATAGGAATTTGTGATACTTCAGGAGTCAGACAGCACACACCAGAATGAGGGAGAAATCTTCTTTATTTGCCAGCAAACAAAGCAGGACATCAGTTCTAGCTCTCTTCTCTCTCTCTCAGCTCTCTGGATGTTATGGCTTTTGTCTGTCCTCTTCAGCTCTTCTCTCTGTCTGTTCCTTCTGCTCTCTTTCTCTCCTGTTGTCTTCCAGTTCTTTCAGCTTCTTCCTTTTTCCTTTTCTTCTGACGTAAACTGCTTCTGCTCCTACTTAAATACTGTTCTATCCCCCTCCTAGCCTTGCCCCCCCCTTACTCTCCAATTGGTTAAGGAATAGATTGGTTACCTGGCCTCAACCAATCATTACTTTAAAATATCAGTTACATAGGTTCCAGACATCCTAAACTGACCTGTGACCTGGGGCCCCTTACACCAGACATTTGGCTCCAGTACTCTTATATTTTCCTTATGATTAATGTCTCATCTATAGCTTAAATGCTTACTGGACTCTGGCATTCATTAAAGAGGTCAAAAGTCAGTCTTACTTAATAGCATACAGATATACTTTCAAGACTATTCCTACAGTTACCTATAATTAATCAAGGAGAAGAGAGCTGACTAGTCCTGACCTCTTTCACCTATCAGCTTATACATTGAACCAGCCAGAACTGCAGATAAGTCAAAACACATGTTTGACCTCTTCACTGCAGTCCTTGCTTAGACCTCTCAAACAGCAGACAAAGAGTTGAACAAACATTCCACACAGAATTATTAGTTTACACAGAATACAGCATATTCTAAAGTAAGCATCCTTATAAGACATATTCTACATACTTATAATGGTCTATATATCTAAGTATCTTCTTATAAAAAATCTACATATCAAGAACTTCTGAAATAGTATTTCAGCTTTAAACTACAGTATGCCAACAGTATACAAATGTTGAGCTAGCATTCATTATTCACAAGGGTGAAAGAAATTCCTGTCTCTGACCTTTCTAACCCAGCCCGGCAAACGCTAGACTTCTAGTAATTAATTCCAGCCTGCATTCCTTATCTTGCTTGCAAGGTAAAAAGCTAGAATTCAAACTTCAAGCTTTTAATATCATTTCTCAGAGTTAACACTTTCTTTGCCCATGGCTGCCTCATAGCAAAAATAAAGCACCCTTTGCCCAATTAGGTCTGTCAATCTGAATTTGAGTAAATCAGGTCACAACAGGGCCAATCATTATTACCCCCCCCCCCCCCCAGCTAACACCAATGAAACATAAATATAGGACCATAGATAAAATCTGGATACTCTAGATCCATCAGATACAGTCAATAACACTTTAAATCAGACTTTTACCCAGTCAGCCACTTCCCCCAGAGACCTCTGGATCCAACTTTAATGTGACGAATACAAAAGCTATGTTCCTGTGAGCAAGAAAAGCCAGTGCAAAGCAGATCATGACAACAGAGGATCCAGGGATACGGCTGAGCAGAGAGCTGGGAAAAGGCCAGATCTTCCAGCTTTAAAGTGTTATAGACTGGATCAAGCAGATCCAGGAATTTAGCTTTTCACTAGTCTGTACAGCACCTAACAGCAGGAACATACAGAACTTTTCCTATAGCCAAGCATCTCCTCTGTCCTTCTGTACCCCCAACCCCTTCATATAAAGCCCAGCTTCTCTCCTGACATTCCATACCCCCCAGCCTCTTCATATAAATCCCGGAATATCCCCTGCTCTTCTAGACCCCACCCCCATAGACCTGCTTCACCCCTGCTGTTCTCTATATACCCCACCCTCTCATAGCTCCCCTGCCCATCTCTACTTCACCATCCCCACAGTCCAACATCAATTCTGCTTTTCTAAGTCCACCTCGCCCACCAGCATCGAGTTAACTCTGCCCAGTTCCCACACTACCACCATAATCCAGCCCAACGCAGCATCACCTACTGTCCTGAAAAAGTTGTTTTGTTTTTTTTACCTGGAGTTTGGAGTGGACAGCAGGCAGGCACAGTGGTGGAGGCGGAGCCTGGACAACTGGTCTGGAGCCGAGGCCCAAGTTCAATACAACAGCAGTTAGGCAGGCCGCAGAACAGGGCACAGGTACTATCAATGCCTGCACCACAAGAGAGAGGCTTCAGCAGCAGCTGTGCTACAGCAGTGACTGTGACACAGACAGGTGGCAGATGGTGGCTCCCTGGCAGTGGGCTCTTCGCAGCTCCAGCCCTCCTCAGACTCAGATCAGTAGGCCTGTGTATGTAGGAGTCTGACTTTGGCGTGAAGTGTGAGGCCGAGGTGGGAAGAGTGAGGCGCGAGGCGGATGGGCAGCCGACAGGGCAGCAACGGAATTCTGTTTGGACTTGGGATGAGGCGACTGACCCGACTGGACGGAGTAGATAAGTGAGATCTGCATTGTGATGGGTCCCATTCCTTCAGACAGCACAGCAGCACGCACGGCAGTCAGTCCTGCTTCTTCTTAGATGGTCTCTCATTGCAGCGCTCCTGAAAGATGACGCAAATGCCTGCCACCACACGGGAGAGGCTTGCTTGGCTAGCAGCTGCGCAGCAGTGTGCACTGCTGTGGCTGTGGTGGATCAAGTTAGTTAAGTAAAGTTCAATTCTTCTGACCAATCAGAAAGGAAGAATTGATGGCGGGCTCGCTGCTCACTCAACCTCTGCAGCTCCAGTGCCTGAGTCATGAGCGGTACTCTGCTGTTCGTGCCGTGTGTCGGTCTGATCATGCTGTGGGCGGGGCTCCTCACGGCTCAATCAAGGAGGTTATTTGTGGCGGTAGCTTGGAAATTTAGGCCTGTGACATTCTGATCACATGGGCAGGAGCCAGTGTGTGGGGGGGCCACAAAGGTAGGTGCCAGTGTTGCTGGGAAGCTGGAACAGCAAGATCAATAATGTCCTTTAAAACTGCAGCAAACTGCGTTTGCTTGAAGTGGTGCCTAAAATCAGGCACCTGACTGGTCACCAATGTAGAGGGGGCCTGAGAGGAATGCGGAGGCCTTGGTCCCCAAGGCCCCAGTAGCTACGCCACTGCCTACAGCAATGTTTGTATGAATGTAGAGTTAATAATTTTAGTTTTAACAAAAAAAAAAAAAGAAAAATTAGTAGAAAAATTGCTGCAAGGTTATAGGTGACTAACTTGTTTTTTCATTTGTTCACCCTGACCTCAGGAAGGATCTAGTCTATGTAGATTGATTGTTCTTGGCTGGTTGGGAGGCTCCAGGTGCCAGACACATATATAAGATAAGCATAGCTAATGAGAAATGTTTCTTTTTGACTGCCAAGCTCCAAATGACTGTGTATGGAAGAAAAAACCATATTTATAGTCCTGAAAATGACTATCTGTAACCCCCTTATTAATTAATATCCTATATCTTTTCATTCTTGTGACCTATTGATTAAGACTGATTGTTAGCAGACCTTTCATGTACGTTTGTACTCATTTGTTTATATAAACTGTATGCTCTCTCTGGTATGCAAGAAGTTCATGAAAGACAACTGACCTTAGTAGTCAGTGGTCTTACCTATGAAGCTTCTTCATTGCTGGCAATACATTTTATTCTGAATAAAGGAAATCAAAACAACCATCCTGCTGTGAAGTGTTAAATCTATTCAATCAGAATCATATTTGCAATCAGTATTTAGGATGTATGAGAAGGGTTATTGCTTTTAGGAACTCAGAGAAGGAATATTGGCTTCCTCTGAAATTATGTGGACCAACCTTCTTAGGCATTGTAAGACCCTGAGTGGGGTTTGGGCGTGGCTGGTGGAACAAGACAGCTGGACACAGGGTAGAGTGCAAGATAAGTATTTTATTTACAAGAGTTCTCAGGCCTGTTCCTTCACAGGACCCGAGTCGTAGCATGAGTACTTCTGCAGTCAGAAAATAAAGTCCTATGCAGGCCTCTGGCAACAGGTGAAGCACAGCTGACTGCTGGGCTGCCATGCCCCAAAACAGTTTTTACAGTTCTCAAAAGTACAGGTCTGGCTCCAGCCAGACCTCAAAACAGCAAAACTTGCAGTGTTTATTTTAGTAATGGCAAAGGACTTACTTTGGCCAGATTACAGCAGTTAATTTCACTTGGCACTGGCGTAAGCTTGACGTCTACTTCCTTCCTCCCTGGGCTTCCTTAACCTTGGTGCCGGCCCTGTCCTTTATACTCCCCGGAATGGACTCCACCCCTCCCAGCTCACTTTTTCCAGGGGGTTGGGACTAACACTCTTAAGGTGGTTCCGACTGTTAGAAGGACTGTTCTTAAGGGAGAGGGGCAGCGTTCTATAGACTTCCTCACATACCCTCCCCTCAGCTCAACCAAATCAGTTTCCACGTCTTGAGACAAAAAGTCCACGTTAGCATGACATTACTAGAGGGATCTGACACTGAAGAGAACCATTTAAATGTACAGACTGAATACACTTTCAGTCAAAAGGGGAACTAGAACAACAGGAAACATGAAGGCGTATTTCCTATTTCCGTGAGGGCGGGATGGGACACTGTGAGGGAAGGGAAAGGCTGGAGGCGAGCCGCTTGCTGTTCTGTTTTGTTCACTGTCGTTGCTGCTGAAAATAAAAGGTTTAAATGTGCGGGGGGGGGGAGACAGGAAGGAACGGAGAGAGTGCTGTTGGGGAGAGAGGCAAAATCACTGGACATGGAGGAGAGGGCGGGGCAGAGCAGATCGAATCCGCGACATGGAGGGAAGGGGCAGAGGAGAATCACTGGGCATGGAGGGGAGGGCAGGGAGAGAAGCGAAATCGCTGGACATGGAGGGGAGGGCAGAGGAGTGAGAAGAATTGCTGGACATGGATGGATGGAGGGGGCAGGGGAGAGAGGACATTTGCTGGATATGGATGGAGGAGAGGGCGGGGAATGGAGAGTTGTTGGACATGGATGGAGAGGAGGCAACTAGAACTCGGGGGACTGAAAGGGGGAGCTGGGGAAGTCACTGGACATGGATGG